>NC_143567.1:84023750-84331000 GCF_054136105.1 Typopeltis vanoorti
CAACGACCCTACAGACTCCACAGTGGCGTTCAGTAAGCCATCTCCTTCCTTTAGGCAGTTAATTAAAGAATTCCAACGTTAGAAAAGGTGTACGAATTAAACCCTTTTAGTCAATAATTAAATCCCTAATATGGTAGTATTAAAAGTTCACGACCGACAATTATTGAAGTTCTTCGAAGGTGTCCCCTATCATAAGAAGAAATTTATTCTTAGAAGTCCTAACGAATCTCATTACCGCCTAAAGTCTCATCAATTTGACGGTTTTCCTCTAATTACCATTGCTCTGACGATAAAAGAACTTTTATGAAAAGACTTCGTACAATATAAAGGCTAGATTCTCATTACTTTTCCTAATCTTTTCTTGAAATTATTCCCTGGAAAAATAATTGAGCTATTTAAAGCCCCTCCTCAACTTTTGCGAAGTTTCTTAACTTTCGTTCAAATGATTTTTCTATAGAAGATTCGAATTTAGAAGAAAAATTCAAAATTTAATATTAATGATTTATTAAATAATAATGGGAAAATAACATCCACTCAGTAAAGAAAACAAATTATTAATAGATATTTGTAGTTCATGAACATAGGAATAATAACTAAATATTTTAAATATTTTTTAAAAAAATTGCGACACAATGGCAACAAATATGCATAACATAAGTGACTGTACGTAGTGAAACAAGTTTGTGTTTAGTGAAGCGATTCACTTAGAGCGCATGCGCACAGAACTTGTGTTGGTGAAGCTATTCCTTTAGAGCGCATGCGTAAAGAACTTGTGTAGGTAAACCTGCATTTAAGGTCAATTTCAAGTCATTCCTATTTTACTTAATTATCGTATTTAATTGATCTTATATGCATTAAAAATTAAACATTTCAGGGCACAGATATTTAGTTATATTAAATGTTTAGTTGTACAACATAAATTTTTAATAAAATCAGAAAATTTGGGAAATGTTTTCCTTTGAAGTTATATAATAATGAAAAATAAAAATCTACGACAATAAATATTGCATTGCAAGCTGTGTGCTCATAAATTTCCGTTCATATTTATTATTAGTTTTTCATAAAATCGGATTATTATTTTCCCCGAAGAACTGATAGTTTTGCGTTAATAATATTTTCGCAAAATCATAGAAAAAATGTACAGTATAAGTTAATAAAGTTTATCTCATTTAGTTGTGTGTGCCTGGCTGACAATGGCAGGTATTGTATATTATATCTTTATGTCTGTAGATTGTTTGTTTCTTTGTTTGTATCTTCGGATGAGATCAACCAATTCCCATTTAGTTAAAAAGCCTATTTAAATGTTCCTACTGTACAACGACAGAAATCGAACTAAAGTAGTCTCAGCTAGTGATTGTGGTACAGAGGGTATCTATCGCGCAAGCAGGAAACTCCGTAGTTTAATGGTGGACAAATTGTCTTCTAAGTGTCATAGCTTACAGAACAAAGGAAAGAAAAATCCCTCTGACAGTTTTATAGAAATTTATGATGGATGTTCTATTACTAGGGACAATAAAAGAGAAAAAAGTTAGCAATACACTCGGAGGAAGGAGTTACAAATATTGTTACTACACCTGAAATGTTTTCTTATTTCCTTATTAAATCTCTTATCAGTTTGAACTAAACTTTTATCTGTAAAATGATCTTTGTCAGTTTTATATGCAAACCAATTTTCACCCTATCTAAAAGGTATTGGCCATAATTTATTCTCCTGGTGCTTGAGCGAGCACGCACTTTTAATTTCGCCCTGACTGAGTTACCACTATAATTCTTGTTGAACAGTTACATTTTTTTTATTTAATTTAATACACACTTGTATAAAGAGATTCTTCGGAGATCGATTTAAAATTCTTCAAAAGAAGTTTTTCCTTCTCTCATCCAATACCATAGGCAATACTTCCAAATCTAACATATTAAGACTATAACGAATACAAAACAAAGGCTTATGGATGATACTAGATGTTACCTTTTACCTGATAAAGATTCCTTATGCAATTTTTATCTCCATATACATTCTATTTCCCAGTCAAATGTTTCTGTAATTTCTAAATTAAAAGTTATACTGTAATATGTATAATTATAATTGTATTCTAATATGTATATATATATATATATATAATTATACTCTAATATGTCTAATATGTGTCCAATATACAAACTTAATTGTATAATTAATTATATAATTAATTATATAATTAAATTATATTAAATAAAAATAGTTAATTATATAATTTAAAATACATAATAACTTGGTTTTATTAACTTTAACATCAATTAAGTATTTAAAAAATTAACAAAACACCATTTTATTATTTCAATGATGAAATTTCAAGTTTCCTTTTAATAATAAAGTATTTTAGAGGGGGAGAGTGGGGGATCAATCGACCGTGAGATGCGGTGATTGATTCATTCATTCAATCCAATATCCTTGGAGGGTAATGGATGGCAATGCTGTAGCCAATGAAGTTCTAACTGAGGCTCGGCTATTGCTGTTATTCTCCTGCCATGATCAGAGCTTTAATTGCTCAATAACACCTTATCCATACACTGTCCTCTACAGATAACGGGGAAGATGAAAAGCATTCTTGCTTCGCCCCTTTAAGCCAGTCCTTATATAAGTATTTTAGAGGTGGGTGATTCATTAGTCACTTAAGTAATAGAAATAAATAAATGACAACTATTGTTAATTTATCAATATCAATAACAATTATGTGATTGATAAATTAATCATCTACAAGCAATACGATTATATGTCAATTTCAAAATATCCGTTTATAAAGGGTGAGGGTTAATAAACCTTACAAGCGTACAAAATTTAGTAAATCATCTTGGCAATAACATGAACTAGTACAAAATGTCATATCCAATGTGATTTCAGAAATTTATTACTTGGCTATCTTTCGATCCTTATTGGATTTCTTGAAAGAATAATAATAAAATAAATAAAATTTACTATAAAAAATAAAATCCCACTGAAAAAATAAAACATAAATCATTTTTCTTGAATTTTTTCGATTTTATTTAAAATATTATAGTACACCATTTTAATTTATTTAAAATGTTTAAATAACTATTTTACTTAAGAAGCCGAATCTGTAGTGAATTTATGTAATTCCACCTTATGTTCGAATTGTCGTTTAAAAATATAGTGTTTTTTTTTAATTAAATGACTTTGGATTCGATAGATATATGAAGTTTTGAAAGGCAGAAGGTTCTTTATCGTGCTTATTTCGATAACACTACAATTGCGGTGTCGGAAGTTTCTTCAACTGTCACATTTCCACTTGAATTAAAACTTCAGAACAACTGGATGTGACCTTAGAAATGACAAAATAATACGTTATTCGAATTGTTGCTTATTGGTGTCAAAAATTTTCGATTTCTGGAAAACTAAGCAACTTATATCACAGCTCTAATAAAGAGCTCCGCTTACGTCCTCACAAAATGCATAGGTAATTATGATAATCCTAACAAGGGTTTGACCTCTTAGAAGACATTGACCTCAAAGCGTCTCATTTATACAAGTCTCATCTGACCATCAGTTCATAAAAGAAAACAATCCACGCCCTATTTCTTTATGATCAAAATCTCCTCACAAAGGCGTTTTATTTCTTTCAACCCGCGATCCGTATTCTAGTCAAAGTAATTCGCTTTTACCTTCATACGAACAATTCATGCAGTGAAATTCGTCTTTTTCATGTCCGTTTAAGAAAACGAATAAATCGCTTCCGTTTTTATGCCTGACAAGTTATGTAGGTTATTCTAATAAACGTGAAATTAACTCATAAAGATTAAGGGTAGAAAGCGTAGAAAAAAAAGCTGTCTTTTAGAATATCAGACAGTAAAGCAGGATATAGAGAACTATATAATAGAAGTCTTATCTCTCTTCTCCAGTGTGCAATTTACAGTTGATCTTAGAGTGAGAGATCCTTAACAGAAACAACCTTTGGGAAGACGTTCATCTAATACCTCCAGTATGTACGGCAAACTTCTCGTTCTTACCACTTTCGTCATAGTTATCGGCGCCAGCTTTCACCCGTCTTCGTACAAAATCAATTCATTGGAGGATGGTGAGAGGGTTACCGCTTTAAATGGTCATTACGCTTATAATCCCATGGGAAATGCGTTTGCTATGATGCTGCCCATTTTGATGACTGTGGGAGTGATGGCCTTGTTTGTTCCTCTACTAGGAAGTCTGTTTGTTGGGAATCCAAGCACCATTGCATTCGCTAAAAAGCGATCCACCGATGAACCTGCATTTTCTGGCCAGAATTTAATGGACTTGATCTCTACTGTCACCAAAACATTCGAAGAAGCAAGAAAAAAATTTAACAGTTAGACATTCAAGAAGGTAACGACTGTTTTGATTTTTTTTAATATAAAAAAGTGAACTGATATCCCTGAGTATGTGTAGAAATAGAATTTGATCCATCTATTTATGAAATTTATTGTATATCGTAACTTTCTGCAGCTCCTCTATTGTATAGCGTAATTCTATGGATATCTGAGATCCTTTGATTAACTATTTATGTTAATATAACCTAAAGAAAGTGACTAGATCAATGGTTGGATCCTTGATGACCATCGGTCGAGATGCGTATGTAAGAATGTTATATAAGAAATAATAAAATATTTTGCAATATTAATACATCTAAGTTTCTTTATGTGTCCAATCATTTCGATTGAAGAAGATAGTTTTTCTGATGTAGTAATCCTAAGGCATAAGTATTATTATCGCCCTTCCACTAACAGACATAAGTCCTCATGGCAACTACCAAAAGTGTTCAAGGTAGGTTTTATGTTTTTATTATTTGCACCAGTTATAGTTGAAGGAACTCTAGTAATATTTCCACAAACAAATCATATGGGCTTAGACTTATACGACAGTATATAACTCAGGAGGAGGTAGTCAACTGTTCCTTCCTAAAACTCATTTAATCTGTCACTTCAGAGGAGAAAATCATGTATCGAAAGTACTGATTACAACTGAGCATGCATCGTAACAAACCACACACACACTGACATGGAGAACTTTTAATGCGTAGATAAATTAGAACCATACCATGTACGTCTTAGGCTGTTAATTTATCATGTCACATTGTAACTAATCACCATTTATTTTGGAATAAGACAGTGTAAGGAGCTCACACTAATTTAATTGATCGACACATCACTAAGGAAAGATGTCATCAGTAACTGCATTTTAAAATGGTGCTAGGTAATTTACGTTATAAAAGAGATGTGGAAATTATTGGTTAGTTGGAAATCTAATGAAAGCAAAGCTTATATAGTGTCGTGGTTAGAATACGATAGAATGTTCGATAGAAAATTTCCTTGATAATAAAACGCAACTATATACAAGAATAGTTTTGTGCGTACAACCACTGGATGCCCTCCAAACGTCTAGGGCTTTCTTAAATTCATCTAAGGTGCCAATACTACAATATTTTGAGTGACTACTTTCATTGTAAGGAAAATATCAAGTCATACTTTCCATGAAAAGCTTCCATTTCATTCTTTTTCTTCAAAATAACCTAAATAAAAGTCTGAATGTAATATTCTACTGAGTTGAATGGCGTTCTCGCTGGATACAAAAACACCATTTTATACTGCATAATCATTATTTATTGATGCAAGTGCATCGACGTAGTCCTGCTTCTTTGAAGATACACTATCAACGCTAAAGCACATTTCTCTCTTGAATTCAGTCTGCAAAGTAGGCGAACTCCTTAGGGACGCACTAAATATATACCAACAAGTTTCAGGGTAGAATGAAATTGGGCATTCATCTCTCTTTGAAACATTACTTGTTTAAGATTTGAAGTCCTAGTTTGAATTTTAAAAAAATCCATCGAATTTCACTATTACTTATCATGTGATTCTTTGAATCAGAACTCTTGTGTGTGGCGTTTTTCCCCCTCATTTGCTTATAAAGAAAAATAAAAGTTAAAGATTAAAGAATATTGACGTAAATATTTTTCTTGCTATTTTAAATGCATTAAATTATAATGAGCAAGAAAAAAATGCTGCATGACTTAACAGTTCTTTTCACTCCTGTTTACTCAGGCTATTTATTGTTGCTATGGGAACCACTTACTGTTAAATGCACGGAGCAACGAACGAAAATCACGTGTATGTATTAACCTACAACAAAAAATATGGTCAACAATGTAATTTCGTTATGAACAATTTGTTCTTTGGGATTTTTAATGAACTAATGGTTAGGTTTTATAGTGAACATGCACGCCGATATCTTTGTTCCATGCACCAATCCCTAGGTAGAAAGACCGGTACTAAATTCATCCGAATGTACAAGATGTTCTACTTGTCCAATGTACCTCACTTGGACATTTGGAAATAATGGATTTCCATTCATGATAACGATATTTGTGAGTGAATGTTTTCACAATATTGTAAAAGTCCGTCAATGAAAACGGTCATTGCTTCCATTGAGGGACAGTCATCTCTGTTTTCTGCAAAATAACATAACTTAGTTTGAATGTAAGATTCTACTCCAATCTCAAATCCAGAACTGTTATTCAGAATATACTAATACACCATTTTATTTCCTACATATATGAGGTATATGAAATAAAAATTTCATATACCTACATTTTTCGGGAAAAGAAAAGTGGAAAATTAGTCCTTTTTAGAACTTCCAGGGTAACAAATGGCAATGCTGTAGCCAATGAAGCTTTAACTGAGGCTCGGCTATTGCCGTTACCCAGCCATGACTAGAGCTTTTTAGCTCAATCAATAACACTCCATCCACACAGATTTACTTCATTCAGATGACGGGATAAAGAGTCAAGGACTCAGTCCATCGCCAGTTCTTATTAGAACTATTAGAACCTACATTTCGTGAACAGCTTCCTAAGCATAAGCAACAAAATCTTACTTTTCAAATCGGTAATCAGACCGCAACTAACTTATGCCTCTCCAACCTGGGGTCACACGACTAAAAGCAACATCAACAGACTTCAGATAATACAGAATAAATGCCTAAGAATGGCATTTAATGCCCCATGGTTCATCAGAAACATCCAGTTACATCAAGAAGCCAATCTTCCAGATATTAAGACCTACATGACAAATATTGCAGAGAAATTCTTCACAATCACGGATAATCACCCAAATCAGTTAGTTCGACAGGCAGCGGACTACAAGCCCTCTCAAACATAAAAAACCGAAATCCTCCATCGCAAGAGAAAGCTGATACAGCCTCAATGCTCACAATGAGCGGGTAAATTACCCACAATAATCTCATCACCCACAATCTAAAATCCAGATGAAGGGATAAAGAGTCAAGGACTCAGTCCATCAACCAATTAAGTTCAAGTTCAAGTTCAAACCTACATTTCGTGGAATAGATAGGAAGTGGATTGATTCATTCAATCTAATACCCTTGGAGGGTAATGGATGGCAATGCTGTAGCCAATGAAGTTCTAACTGAGGCTCGGCTATTGCTGTTACCCTCCTGCCATGATCAGAGCTTTAATTGCTCAATAACACCTTATCCCTACACTGTCCTCTACAGATAACGGGAAATATGAAAAGCATTCTTGCTTCGCCCCTTTAAGCCAGTCCTTATAAGGACTACCTACATTTCGTGAAGAAAAAGTCCTTTTTAGGACTTCCAGGGTAACAAATGGCAATGCTGTTGTAGCCAATGAAGTTTTAACTGAGGCTACTATTGCTGTTACCCAGCCATGACTAGAGCTTTTTAGCTCAATAACACTCCATCCACACAGATTTACTTCATTAATATGACGGGATAAAGAGTCAAGGACTCAGTCCATCGCCCAGTTCTTATTAGAACTATTAGAACCTACATTTCATATACCTATATATATATATATATATATATATATATATATATATATATATATATATATATATATATATATATATATATATATATATATATATATATATATATTTATAAAAATAAATTTAACTGACTAGAACCCGAGAAAGTATAACAAAAACCTTTAATACATCACAACTAGTTTCATCGGTGATCCGACTTCTTCAGGTGAGAAATACAAAACATAAGATATAAAAATAACAAGGTAAAAAACATGGACTTTCCAGCTTAATAAAAAGTAGAATAGTAACAGTCATATTTGAATAGGTGACCGCGTTGGCATGAGTAGAATGTGTGCGACAGCTAATTTTTGAGCGCCAGTACTGGATTACTGCGCTATGGGAATCAGGCAAATTGTAGCTAAGATTATTGTTTAAATGTGAAGGGTCCAGAACTATTTCTTTTGATTCGATGATTCTTCTTTCGAATTCATCCTTGCAAATATATAAATTAGTAGTGCGTTCCCAGTCAACTTGATGTGGCTGTTCTTCAAGGTTAGAGTTTGCCGTGAAAAGGACATGACTTGAAAGGGCGCTCGCTCGTGTTCTATTGTAGGAGATGTCACGTCTATGTTTCTCAAGACGAAGTGAAACAGATTTATCTGTCTGGCCAAAATAAGGTCGACCACAGCCGCATAAAACTTTATAAACACCAGGAAAATGCAGATGGTTGTGTTTTGGTTTTGGTCGACTCAGAAAAGAACGAAGTTTTGGCAGCGTAGTATAGTCGGTCTTTATGTTGAATTTTTTCAAAATCTTAGCTAGTTTTGGGGTAAGAGTGCTGATAAAAGGTAACTGTATATGAGTGATAGGGTTGGAGTCATCTTCTTGTCGAGGATGTTGGCGTGGTCTCAAACGTTTAGTGATGTTACGAGACGAATATCCATTATTTAAGAAGGTGTTTTTTAGGACGTTAAGCTCTGTTTGAAGGTCTTCTTCTGTGGAAATGAGACATCTTGTTCGATGGGCTGTGGTCGACCTTATTTTGGCCAGACAGCTAAATCTGTTTCACTTCGTCTTGAGGAACATAGACGTGACATCTCCTACAATAGAACACGAGCGAGCGCCCTTTCAAGTCACGTCCTTTTCACGGCAAACTCTAACCTTGAAGAACAGCCACATCAAGTTGACTGGGAACGCACTACTAATTTATATATTTGCAAGGATGAATTCGAAAGAAGAATTATCGAATCAAAAGAAATAGTTCTGGACCCTTCACATTTAAACAATAATCTTAGCTACAATTTGCCTGATTCCCATAGCGCAGTAATCCAGTACTGGCGCTCAAAAATTAGCTGTCGCACACATTCTACTCATGCCAACGCGGTCACCTATTCAAATATGACTGTTACTATTCTGCTTTTTATTAAGCTGGAAAGTTCATTTTTTACCGTGCTATTTTATATCTTATGTTTTGTATTTCTCACCTGAAGAAGTCGGAGCACCGATGAAACTAGTTGTGATGTATTAAAGATTTTTGTTATACTTTCTCGGGTTCTAGTCAGTTAAATTTATTTTTATAAATGTATACATCCCGAGTAAACCCTAATTTCAACAATATATATATATATATATATATATATATATATATATATATATATATATATATATATATATATATATATATATATATATATATATATATATATATAAATATGAAAAAAATATTTAAAAAATATTAAAAAAATTCATTTAAAAAATATGAAAGAAAAAATTTCCTCACCGAGGAAATCAGTATCTACCGAATTAGAAACTGCTTCTTTGATATCACTGATTTAATAAGATCTTTAATCTCAGATACTATTATTTTTATTATCATTATCGTAATTCGTTTTTTATTTATTTATTTATTTTATGCCAAGGTAGGGGAGAGGTTGGTCTAAATAATCTGACTGCGAAGGCCAAAATCGAAGTCCCCAGTCCTATTAGGATTGAATCTCTCAAGCCAACTTTACCAATTTATTTATCATTGTTTTATTGCTTTTTCTATGTTTCTATTCTACTTCACACCATTTATATACATTTCTAATGTTCATATTTATTTTATTCCATTAACACTGTTTTTAGTTATTTTTCTCGAAGTAAAATTATTCTCCAAAAATTATATTCATCTGCGCTGTAAGACAATATCTAAATAACTCATGCACGTCTGGATATTTCACATTTTTATACAACGTGTGAAACTTCGAGGGTGCTCAATCTTAAGTTAATGAGTTTTTCGGAGTATTTTATTATTGATTTGTATAAATGTTGGTCTGGATGGCAGAGTGGACAGCATCTTCGCATTCCGGCCAACATGCTGTGGGTTAGAAATCCAGAGTGGGCATGGATGTTTATCTTTATTGGAAGATGATTTTTATCTTCGGGTGCTAGACCATTGAAGTAGCTTGAAAAAATCCCTTGTCTGATCTCTGGAGCATGACTTGCGGATTACATAATTCCTAGTCCATCCACAATGATGATTGGTTTACACAGTAGGTGGGATTCACATAGATATGCAGAGTTGAAGAATCACCATCACACGATAGCATACTTTAGTCACTATTCCGAAAAGTTTGTGACCACTTTAGGATCTATTTTTGGAAGGGGGAGGGGGGAATCAGACACCTCCGTACGAGATCTACTAATCCATCTTCAGTTATCGGCGGACACGACCTGAAATTAATGTTTTCGTTACTCGCCCGTAAAACTAGTTTGGATCACCCCTGTACTCCGTTAAAAAAAAAAAAAAAAAAAAAAAAGCTCATATAACGATACTTCGTATTTTATCCTCACAGGATTTGAACCAAGTTCTTTCTAACCGAAGGACATGTTACTCGCTGCACTATCGACGAGCTTGTGTTAGGATGTTTAGAGTTTTTTGTTTGCAATCTCCATCTAAACCGACTAATTTAAATGTATCTGGAAAAAAAAATTAAATTCCTCCTATCACAGCAACTGAAATGCATTATTAACTGAGTTAGGTGTGACTATTCAGCACAAGACTATTACTTGTGCATTTTTATGGGGAATATCCATCAGAAATCAAACAAAGATCAATCGGAAATATCAAACGGAAAGACCAGCGTTTGAAGAAGTCGAGATGGAATACTTTTGTATGTAAATCAGGAATTTACTGGAGTATTTAGAGAGTCTAAGTTTCTATTTTTTTTTGTTACCCAAATCGTGAATTTTGGCAGTTATTGCTAATGTTTCAAATGCAGAGCAAGTCATCTTGCATCTGGAGTAAAAACTAGTATAACCTCTTACACAATGCACAGTTTTATTTTCAACTATTAGTAAATACGTTGGTGATTGCTATTTGACTAAAGCAATGTGCTGATCAATAAGAATCTTGTAATGATTTGATTATATTACTCTTTAAGGAATGAAATTAAAAAAACTGCATGAGTTTAACGACTTACGTGTGACATTACAGATACTTAATAACGAAGTGTATAAAAATGATTTTAGTATTGCCAACTGCAACTAGGAATAGGTTTTCTAACGATAGAAGCAGATAATAAGTTGCCTTCACTAAATCTAATTACTTTTGGAGTCTCTTTGGAAGCCCAACCTCACTCAACACCATTAGCATTTCAAACTGTCACACAGAACATGGTTGCTCTGACCCACTAATAAACTCGCCTGCTTATCAGTAAACTACAAGCCACAAGTTCGTTAAGTGAACCTCTGTTGTTACAATCACCAACATTTATTACTTTTATACCTAGCTAAGCTACAGATATCAAATGCACATAAAATGGGTTTGGCTTACGAAGTTAATTCGCCTTTTTGTATACATGTGAATGTGTCGACCACTGTTTTCTTGAATAATTCTTAAACTTGAGTTTCATACTATCTAAAATAAAGTTGAAATTTCAGAATATAAAGCACCTTCATTCTATATAAAAGATTCTTGTGAGAGCAAGTTTAGTTCGACTATTAAAACAGAGACGTGACATTGATATAATTTTCACACACGTTTTTTAGTAAAAAAAAACATTCAGTCCTCTGGTTTGTTGGCAACACTGATGCTAAAAAGCAGTCGACAATAAAAATGAGAATATACATTCTTTTTCTACTCCTTCCTCACCGGCCCTTTTTTTTTGGCATCAGTGTAACAAAAGAACGGGCTTTCTTTCTATGGTCTCCTAAGTGAAAAATTCTAAAGTAGACTTTTAATCTCTAAGAAAGAGAATAAACTGTGATAATTTCAAATAAAAAGTAACCATATATCATCTGGATTACAGTTGCATCGAGCACTGGGGTTATTAAGTATAATGGAGTCCCTTATCGACGCAGTTCATGGATGATAAACGATAAGGGGAGGCTTATCTTTTCGTATAGAGAAACTAGGAAGGAAATCACAAGATTTTGTGTCAAGTAGTTCTTCGAGTTTTAACTGTATGAAATTGCCTTAAAAGCTATTCCTTACTACGGACTTTAGTATGTTTTCTGAAGACTCTACTTTGTCGAACTGTCATAAAATTCTTTGAAGACATTTTATAAAGGAAACAGATTACTAACGAATATATATATAGCTCTACTGAGAAATCTAAATTTGATGGTGTTATATTATCAAAAAGTATTCTGAATATACTTTAATGTTCTCTTATCTGGTATTAGGCAACTCTTCTAATTCATGAAAATTTTTTTGATTTATCAAAAACATTTTCATGAATTAGAAGATTTACCAATAGAAGATTTTGATTTACCAATAAATCAAAAAAAAAAAAACCGAATTCTCAATAAACAACTAGCGTGAGAATAATTAACTAGCAATTTGAAAGAATATTTATATCTTCTTTTTGCTTCATAGATCTAATTTCTTGATCATACATTATTTAGTTAAGAATGGGGTTCTGCGCGTGCACAGTAATAAGTTTGTCCATGAGTTTCCCCCCACAATATCAACTACGAGTGCCATGGCAGTCGTAGATCATTCTCATGAGACGGAGTTGCTATTGTATAATGCAATTTCTCTTCATTTGCGAAACAGCTACATCCATCACTGTCTTCCTCAAAGGTGTGTAGCGAGTCACGGTTTCGTTGTGATTTGGTCACCGTGTTCTTCAAATACCCACAGTTGTGCTACCATATGCATAAATAAACTGTATTAACGGATGATAAATAATGTATACCTCTACTTTCCCAGGACATCACACATACTAATATTCATATATGATGGTTATTTGCTAATTCCTGTGCAAAAACTTTTCTTTTCCAGTCGATAGGATCATATCTATCCCGATATTTTCAAAACATTTCATTCAATATCGAAATATTTTCCAATCCCAACCAATTAAATTATATATAAATATAAATATATATATATATAAATAATAAATAAATATAAATATATAAAATTTATATTTATATAAATATATAATATAATAAATAAATAAATATAATATAATAAATAAATAAATATATAAATAAATATATAAATATAAATACAACGACAATTTCCATTAAGAAATGAAAATTTAAAATTGTAATAAAACAATATTTATTATTTTATCATCATCGTCTTTATAAAAGGGTGTTTATAGTAATACTCATAATATATTTATTAATAGTTAGAATCTCTAAAATTAATCATTCAAATCAGTATCTTTTTATATTTTAATATTTTTGGTTGATAAAAAAGTGTTTAAAAGAATTAAGAATATTATTATATATAATAACTAAATATTCTACAGAATAATTGATATATAGTTTGATGATTTGCCTAAAAATAAATTACTTTATATGTTAATTAAGTCTTTTATATAGTACCAGATTTTGCTAAAGCATTTAATGAATGTGTACTTTATTATTGTACAACTTCGGTTGAGTACGTAAAGCATTTTGTAACCGGAATTCACTCTCTGGCATGCGCAAACAATAGTGGCATGTGTAGCTTTGAAAGTATGTTAATAGTTGCTTTTTTTACACTGTCGGTATTACGGTAGTTCAGCCTGTTGATAGTGTGTGTGGATATGAGTGAGTAATACAGCACAATAATGTGTTTTTATTATTACTCATGTTTTCAAGAAAAGTTGAGTGATAATCGAAAATTGTATTTTGCTAATTTGAAAACTTTGAACCGTGTTTGGCACTAGATCAGAATATAGGATTTTCTACCTTCAATATTACCTAAAACATATTTGGGTGTATAAAAGATAAAGATTTAAACAAAGCTCTGTGAAAAGCATTCAAAATTAAAATATTTAATATTTTTTGCAATAAAGAACCACCATGGAAAAAAAAAAAAAAAACGGAAATTTCTGTGGCAGACACTTCTATAACTAAATACAAATGGAATTTTTACAAGAAAAAGAGACTTTACGAGTGTGGTCGGAAAACTTCTCGGCCTCGACCATAAATGGCAACACTATCGGAAAGATTCTTTTTTAAGTTGGTACATCTGTCATAAGCATCCGTGTGAAATTGCAAGTCATTGTATCAAGTAGTTTGTTTTATACATCTGTCTGAAGCAACAGTGTCGTCTGTATTCCTTGAAATGGATAAAATTGAGTATTGTGCAGTTATAAAATTATTTGTAAAAGAATTTTTAACGCCAAACGAAATTCATTCAAAGTTCATAAAAGTTTATGGGCACTCTTCTCCTTCGTTTTCGACAATTAAGAAATGGGCTACCGAGTTTAAACGTGGCCGCACTAGCCTTGAAGATGATCCACGTGAAGGACGTCCAAAAAGTGTAACAAAACTAGAAATCACTTTTCAAGTGCATGATATGATATTGAATGACCGGCGAGTCAAAGTGCTTGAAATTGCTGACGCTATAGGCATTTCAAAAGAACGTCTAGGATATATTTTGCATGAAGAATTGCAAATGAAAAAGCTTTGCGCAAGATAGGTGCCGCGCTTGCTCACAGCAGATCAAAAACGCTCGCATTAAAATCTCTAAACAGTGTTTGGAGCGTTTTAACAAGAATAAAACTGATTTTGTGCGTCGATTTATTACTATGGATGAGACTTGGATTCACCATTACACACCAGAATCTGAACAGCAGTCAAAACGGTGGACAGAAGCCAAAGAAGACAAAATCGGTTCCATCAACAGGAAATGTCATGGCATCTGTGTTTTCGGATGCTAAAGGCATTTTGTTTATTAATAACTTTGAAAAGGGTAAAACAATAATCTGGGCATATTCCGATCTTTTAACCAGACGAAACAAAAAAATTCGTGAGAAAAGACCCGGTTTGCAGAAGAAAAAATCATCTTTCATCAGGTGTTTTGGCAATGGGAAAATTAAGGGATCTGTACTATGAATTGTTGGAACATCCATCATATTCCCCAGACTGGGCTACCTCTGACTTCTATCTCTTCCCAAAACTAAAACTCTTCCTGGTTTGCCGGTTGTTCAGCGCCAAAGAAGACAAAGTCGGTTCAATCAGCAGGAAAGGTCATGTCATCGGTGTTTTAAGATGCTAAAAGTCATTTTGTTTATTAATTATCTTGAAAAGGGTAAAACAATAACTGGGAATATTATTACGCTCTTTTAACCAGACTAGACGAAAAAACTCGTGAGAAAAGACCCGGTTTGCAGAAGAAAAAATCATCTTTCATCAGGGCAATCCACCTGTTCACAAAAGTATTTTGGCAATGGAAAATTAAGGGATCTGCACTATGAACATCCACCTGTTCCCCAGATTTGGTTCCCTCTGACTTCTATCTGTTCCCAAAACTAAAACTCTTCCTCGCTGGTTGGTGTTTTTCTTCGGATCAAGAGGTAATTGCAGCTGTAGAGGGATATTTTGCAGATCTTACTGAGAACCACTACAGGGACAGGATAATGGTGCTGGAACATCGCTGGAATTAATGTATTAGTATTAAGGAAGATTATGTTGAAAAATAAAAAATAATTTTGAAATTATAAATTCGTTTTTTCATTGTTAGGCCGAGAACTTTTCAGACCCCCTCGTATAATGTATATATAAAGTATCTCAGACGTGAATATATTTCAAGCAAAATATTGTTTTGCTTCCTTGGAAAAAGGATTAAAAGAAGTATATAATTTCATGGTATCTTTAATGTATAATAAAACAAAAATAAAAAACTTTCAACATAATTTCTGAATGTTTCTTTCATCCAGAGATTTTTATTAATACGTTCGAGTACCTTCTGACTACTTATATATGAGATAGGTATGATTTCTACATTACTTCAACTTTGGTATCACCTCTGGGTCTAGCTTCCACTGATGAGGCCTCAATAAAAGTCGAAACCGGTCAGAGTAGTGGCCCTTTCCAATTATGCATGGCATTATACAAGTCCAAAAGGAGGGTGTGCTTTGCATTATGGGATACATACTAAGGCAAGTGATTTGAAGTCATTAGCCTCTATATACAAGACTTGAACTAATATATTTCACGAGCAAAACATTGTTTTGCTATTAGATTCATTAGATTCCTTGGGAAAAGGATAATATATAAATAATATATATATATATATATATATATATTTATTTATTTAATGATCAAAAGACAAAATGAAGAGAGTGATAACAGAAAAAAAAATTTAAATAATCATAATTATATAAAATTCTCTTTAATTAGTTATTAAGCATATTTCTAAGACAGAAAATCCAAGAGAGAAGAGATGGTTTTCTAATAAAAGGAATTTATTAAGTATACCATGTTTTATCTAAGATAATTTTGATAGTCTTGTATTTCCGATAAGCCTAAGTTACATACTAATATCTGCTTGTTGTTACACTCTTACATTTTATACCTAACTAACGTAATGTATCGCAATAAATGTGGTTTGAGAAGTCAGGTAATAACATCTTTCCCATGACTTGAAATTGGTAAGAGTATTTGTGATATGGAAAATAGAATTACGTTTAACAGCTATGAGTAGATTTGGGAGCTTACGCGTATGTATCATGCTTCAGATTCGGCGTCAGAAGCATTGCTTTCTAATCCTATTAAGGGCAGCTGGACCAAGTCAACTACTGAACAGGAAAGTACCGGTAATTTTATCAGTTACCGCGCACACAGCGAATGCTATTTTGTTTTGACCCTTCACGAGCTGCCAAGCTGTCACAGAGGCAGAAATCCTCGGCCGCACACATTGTCTAGGTATGTTGAACTAGGAGTTCTCTCGCTTCGGGAGAAGTCATCCCTATTAAATTATATTTCCTGTCTCCTTGAGATAGGAAAGAGAAACGAGATTACTATCGAAGATAAGGAAAATCGAAAGGGGAAGTTAATTTTAGTTTAAAAAAAGCAGGCAGTGTGCGAAAAGGTGCTGTTCCTTACAATGAAATTTCCGTTGCACAATCCAGGCAAGGTTCCTTGATATTGAAAAAGTTCTATGAGTTTTGGTAAAAAGTTTGTTAGGAAATAGACTGAAGAACGAGCAAACAAAGTTATAGTTATAAATGAGTTCTTTGCCTCGCTTCGTTTTGTCTATTGATTTTTGTCTTTAATTTCTTTATTTATCAAAATAAATAAATTAAAGTACTAGTAAAACTATGCAATAATTAATATACTTATATTTTAATTTTAAAAATTAAAAGTAAACGTCTGAAATAGTCTAGGCCTAAAATTAACAAGCACACCAATCTGTAATTTTAATACGTTGTCTATATCAAATCAACCAACTTTAAACAGAAACGGAAGGGGTGAAGTGTAGGATTAATTAATACCCTTGGAGGGTAATATAAAATAATAGATATAATAAAATAATATAATATAATAGATATAATAGATGGGGGTGGGGTGTATGATTAATTAATACCCTTGGAGGGTAATATAATAGATGGCAATGCTGTAGCCAATGAAGTTCTAACTGAGGCTTGGCTATTGCTGTTACCCTCCTGCCATGATCAGAGCTTTAATTGCTCAATAACACCTTATCCCTATACTGTCCTCTACAGATAACGGGGAAGATGAAAAGCATTCTTGCTTCGCCCCTTTAAGCCAGTCCTTATAAGGACAGAAACGGAAGACGTTTTTTTTTTTCTTTGTTTCACATTTTTCTTATTTAGTATAGTATATTTTTCCTTTTTGGGACTTTTTCTTTAATGAGCGAAAAGTAAAACGACCCCTTTTAGAAGTACCCGGCGGGTTAACCGAGGTCTCTTTCTCTCCTCTAATATTATTTTCTCTATCTTTCATCTTTCTCTCTGCTGAATCTTAGCGCCACTTTTATACTTAAAAGGTCAAGGCTGAGAGACTTGAACTCACAAAATTAATTATCCATCCTTACCTCCACTTAAAATGCGATTGTTGTTCTAAGATCAAAATTCTTTAATCTCCTGTGAAACCGAATTAGTGTAGACGTTTGTAGAATTTTTCTTATAAAGTTATTAATATCCAAAATGTGGAGAATGATAACAAGAATGACTTGGCTTTCTCAGAAGTCATTTTTATGGCTCAGTGATATTCCATTTGGTATAATTACATAACATCATTTTGCATGATTTTTGACAAACATGCACACTACATGAGATTTTTGTTATGAATACTTCAGTAAAGGGAATATTTTTTTTAACATGAGGAATGTACGTGGTCAAATGGAGAAGTTATTTCCTGTATGATTCTATAACAAGTTGCTACTAATATTCCAATATATCAGGTGGACTGAAGGTTGCAAAAGAAACAGAAATACAGCAATCCCTCGATTAATGCGCCTAATTCTTTAAAACGGGCGTATTAATCGAAAACGCCCTAATCAAATATAATAACCCATGAAAAAAAGAATAATTCGTGCCTCAAATTTCTTTTTGGATCCTTAATGTTTTACAAAATAATTAGGGTATATCTCAGGGCCTAGTTAAAGGAAACCCATGAAGCTGAAAGACAATAAAACATATTCAGAATGTAAATTTATTATTCTACTTCTTAACAAAAAATTGAGCTAACGTAGTTGGGCGGGCATTCAGTTTCCCTTTTTGATACAATTGATGGTATGGCCCTTATTGTCTCTTCTACTCTTCTACAAATTTTCCTGCTTCTCTCTTCATCAGGGTCAGCCTCTAAGCATTTCTGCTTAAAAACTTCGATTGTACGAAAAATATTTTCAAATTGTTTCTGTGAAATCTCTTTTGGCTGACTGTCAGTGGTTAAATTTTCTTCATATTCTTCGGGATCTTCCCACTGTGTCTGAAAATTTACCAGGTCGGAATCATTCAATTCCTCAGAATGAGATTTAATTAACTCCTGGATGTTATCATTGTCAATCTCATCAAATCCAGTTCACGCCCGATGTTGGCAATTTCCTCAACAACATCATCCATTTCATTTGAAAAGCCCTCTAAAATCATTTGCACAATGTGGAAGAATGTGCTTTCACACGGCTCGCATATTGCTAGCAATAATTTCATTTGACTTTATAACCATGGTTGAGATTTCTATGATTTGGCCAGAAAAGTCTTGGAAATCATTCACTTCCAAGAAAGGCCGGTTTCATCGATATTAAATATTCGTTGATCACAATAGTCCTTCCTCACCCCCCCTTCTTCCACAAGTTTCTTCAAAATCTCTGGATAATTTGCGGCAACCTCGTTATCGGCACTTGCAGTTTCGCCTGTGATTCGAATATTATGTAAGCTATTTCTCTTTTTGAAACGCACAAACCACCCAGCACTAGCGTGGAATTCTTATTCTTTTCCATCGTAGCTAGCCACCCTTTCTTTCAAGGTTGGAAAGAGACTTAATGCTTTTCATTTAATAAGGTCACTGCTTAGCGGGATCCGTTTTTGGTTACAATCTTCGATCCATGTAGAAAGAAGTCTCTCTAATTCAATCATAATAATACATTGATTTCGAGTGGTCTGCATGCGTGATGAACTTGAAGCAGCCTTACTTTTTTTTTCTATGTTCAGCAGTTTTGCTTAAAATTCCTCTTTTAGTCGATTCATTCATTTTTGTGTTCTTGTCCTATGTTTGCTCTGGACTCGCCTTGTTCATTTTTCTTTATTATTTCAAGTTTTTCTTCCAATGAGATTACTTTTCAAATCTTTTTCACACTTTTACTTTTTTGCTCACTAATTCTTTTACTCATGATTAAAGGTTGGGAAAATACTTTAAAATAAAAAAAAGTAAGGAAAATAATTGCAAAGGAGGCACGAGATATGATCAGCAAAATGCTATGTAATTAGCAGACGACATAAATTTTGATGGTAAATTTCGAAAACATAGTCTGTACATGGAAGTAGTGTAGTATGCCATTAAAAAATAACTTTGTAAAATGTTTTAAATCGGTAACTAAATTATTTCATCCTGGTGAGTGATTTTTTTTAAATAGTTAGCTATAAAAATGTATAGATAGAAAAATTTTAATATATGTAACATTTTAAGATGTATATAGGTGCACTAATTGAATTTTAGAGGCGCATTAATTGCATTTGGGTTATAAAAAATGACGTACTAATTGAAAACGCACTAATCGGAGACGCATTAATCGAGGGATTGCTGTATTAAAGTTGGAGTTTAATATATCCCAGATTTTAACGTGGGATTGACTTACAAAAGGACTATTTGAGATATGTAAGCAAAAATGGAAGAATGAAAAAAAGATGAAAACTCGTTTGATAAATTGGAATTAACTTTCCTGACATTTCTCTACTCAGTCATGTATCAGACTCAACATCCGTATGAAAAGACTGATGGAGGCTTGGAGAGAATTACTTAACCGGATGGTTTATTTTGAGTATTTTAGGAACATACGCAGAGATGACCTTTTAGTGATTATTATAGGAAGATTATGAGTTAGAATTGGCAGCAATAAACTGAGCAAATGACAAGCTCTCTTCTTTAAAATCTGAGGAAACCAAGAAGAGAAAATTTTGAAAATCCGATTAGCGCAAAATATTAGAGATCTTATCATGAAAGTGAACTATTTTACCGAATTACAGATGTTCTGTAATCCCTAACAGTAATACGCGGATCCAATTAACTATAGAGATAGAAAACCTTCTAAATATGCATTTGCAATATCCCCTGTAGATATGATTTTTATTCCTCTGATTGTAAGTGTTATCTCAGAATTTACAGTGATAGCATCTTATAGTGCTTTTCGCCCATTCTGATAAATTTTGCACTTTGCAAATACCTAGATGTGTAAAATATTTCTCTACCAGTTCCTTAAGATCAGTTTTAGATGCAGAATCGATAGCGTTCTACACTACAATGCTAGAAAACCGGAACTGTATCTTAATTCTCATTTCTCAGAAATATATCATTTTCTATGTTGTTCACGTAAATGCGTAGTCCCCATACAAGATAAGATATGTCTACTATAAATAACTTAATCTGCCGTCTATCTCTCTCTCTTGGCATAAATATTATGTGAAGTTGCTGGACGTCCAGGTTTTAAGGTTCACTATCGCTTAAGTTATTTATGAACACTGTCAAATTTCAATTCTAGCTTAATATACAGTATTTATCTTAAATACTTCCCCTTAAAATCACTCAAGAAAATTTCCGAAATCCTGCAAATAAAGCTATGAGATTAATTCTTTCCACGCATCGTACATTCTATATCAGACTTTCATATATATGATATACCTACCTGATAATACCAGTTTAGAGGAAAAGTAACATAAATACAACCACGACTTTCTTAAATCATCTCTGTCTTCGATAATTCAAAAGCCATGACGACAATATTATCTACAACGTATCCTTGTAGTGATGACATCATCACTGAATCGATGGTTAATAATAATATTCATAACTTAAAAATATAATGATCAAATTCTTAATCATTGCAAATAATAGTTTTTCAATCTACCTTTATTATGCTTATTCAACTTAGACCATAGCTATTATTATAGCCTTAGTTTGCTTACGCAATTTCAGTACATTCAATGATTGTAAACATATCTACAAGTTCAGTCATTTATTTTCTAAAACACGCAAGTCATGCATTTACTAAAGATGCAAACTTTCTTTCAGAGATTATTTAAAGCCATCAGTGCCACTAAATTTATAGAAATTCTTTTATCTCTCTCTCTCCAGTCATCGAATTACTCGTTGTTTAAATGATTTCAATGCTATTTTGAAACTATTTCATTACTCTTTTTAGTCTTGCATTTCCGAAATACGTTTCATTTAGTACAAACAATAGACATAAATGAAAAAAAAAAAAAAAACTAACTCACTCTTTAAATTCCAAAGAAAATGAAGAATGTTATTAAAAACAGAAATTCTCTTTTTTAGAGATATGAAAAAAAAATAAAAGTAAAATACGCCAATGAGAAATGTAACGTTGAACTGCTATACTACTTTTTTGTTTTCATGTTCCGATGTCTAAGGAGAAATTAAATGACGCATGGCTTATTTAAAATCAATATTCTTAATAAAATCACAAGACAAATGTAGTATAAGAGAAACATATATACTTGGAATGCTCATATGGAAAGCGTGTTAATTCAAAAATTCGTTTTGATGACGTCATTAGCCCGTTGTTATAAACCAGTAGTGACTTTAACAATACCTAACACTGCAGAATATTGGTCACCATCTCAATATATTCCTTTGTGTTTTTCAATTACAGTTTCTTTTACAGAAGAAATTTCTCAAATTATCAACTCCTTAATTTTCTTTTCACAGGATTTTTTAAAATCGCTTTTATAAAAGCCAACACTCGTATTCTGTCATTAGTACTGAAGAGTCCTAAAAGAGTAAGATTCTCCCTGTTTATATAAAAAATAGAACTTTAATCACCGAAACTATCCATAGGACGATATACATAATCTCAAATTTTGCTAAAATCCTGGATAAGGTAATTTATAAACGAAACACCGCCAGTGGAAAAATAGAATAAAAATCAAGTTGTCTTACTAAAATTCTTGCGGGTGACAGGGATTTTATTTATGAAGACCCAATTTTAGAATAATTTTATTTAGAAGAGCCTTAAAACATTGTCCCATAGCTTCAACGTAATCGTAATTATCAAGGTCTACCTACAGTTTCATGGCATCTCTTCTGTAAAATTAGCATGATTTCTAAGAAAGGAAATGTGTAATGTTGTTTGTTCTCAATTTTGCGCTAAAGATCATGCAAATTTTCACATAGTGACTGACTGCACTGCATTGCTCAGAGGGTCTGGTCAAAGAGCCAAATTCCAGAGATTGAAGTGGATTCTCATAGTACTCATCTATAAAAAAAAAGAGAAATAAAATTATGAAAATTACAGATAACTTTCTCTTCTGAGTGTTCCTAGTAAGATTTATTCAAGTATGCTTGAGAAACGGCTAAGAAAAATTGTGGAAGGGAAGCTTGGTGAATAATAAAATGGATTGAGACCAAATAGAGATTCTCAGGATCAGATTTTCACTTTAAGACAAATAGTTGAGAAATGGAATATAACAATGATCTGTATTAAGTTTTGCAGATTTAGAAAAGGCATATGAAAAGGTGTCAGGAAAACGTGTTCAAATGCATCATATGGTGTAAATGGGATATTATGTCGATCTATATTTGAGTTACGAATCAGGAGTTAGAATCGAAAGAAGTACACGAAGGTAGTTTAAAGTAAAATCATGTGTTAGACAAAGGTGCACTTTATCTCTACTGTTGTTATTCAGCATTTAAAAAGATTACATTATGAAGGAAAGTGACATTAGGCGTAATATTAAAATTGAAAAATATAATCTCAGCTCTTTTAGTATGCAGATGACATTATCCTCTTAAATAAATAGATCATTATCATTATCATTCAGAAATGTGTTAGAAGAGCTGCTATCAGGTGGTATGGTCACTTAAACGGAATAGAAGAGGAAAGGTTAGCAAAACAGGTATTTAATGCCAAGATGGCAGGAAAGAGACCTAGAGGAAGACTAAAATTGATACCATAAGAAATGCCTTACGAGTAGTAATGTAAAACTTTGCGTGATACTATCATACTATCATGTACATCACTTGAGGATGCATATCAGGAATTCGCATGACATATAGGAGTGCTGGATAAAGGATCAGAAAAGATCTCAGCGTCCGGTTGAATGTCGAAGTTCTTTCAAGTCAGTAGAAACGTTTAGCAGTAAATAAAAGTAGAAAATTAAGTAAACATTTAAATTGCACTTTTGTGGTTATGTGGCTACGAGAAATGAAGCCAAAAAAAAAAAGTTAGTTAATAGAAAACTATAGAAGGAAACGATTTGCGCTTCTTTCTGCGCATCAACTGCTACTGTCAAGCAAAGTTTACAACTTGGTAACTCGTTTACCACTTGAATATTCATACTGTGCTGCTATCAGGAAAGAGTGCCTTACAAAACTGATGATTTCAGCCTGTGAAATCGCGATTTGAGAAGTTGGCACAGAGAAAAAAATATAGCTGAAGTTCGCATAAAATATACGATTTGTTTATGTGTTGAATATAGAATTAAAAATAACAATTTAACAGTATGGTTTAATCGAGACAATCAGTATAAAAATCCATATAATAGTGAAAATGAAGTTTCTCTGTGTGTTTTAAACTAATGTTCGGTTTATTTCAAGGTTTATGGTTTCTTATACTCAATAACTATTCGAATGCTTAGCAGCTGTTTTGCTATAATTCCCATCCACAAAGATTAGTTTCTTGATCTTGTCATTTATCAACAACTAAAGAGAATAGTCAAATGGCACGCATCTCATAATACTATGACCTTAAGGAGGAGGAGAAACAGGGAAGGGTTGGCGGCAATACAAATGATTCGAATAAGTTAGGAATCAGGTTGAACGAAAGGGCCTGACAGCTTTCATATCTCTTCTACATGTGCGCCGTAAGTAATCTAGACGGAACTTGAAGCAGGGAATGTTGCGTGTCAGAGGATTATCTTCGAGTTCATCACGACTGTGGATAAAGCCGATACAGGACTGTGCAATGTATATATATATATATATATATATATATATATATATATATATATATATATATATATATATATATATATATATATATATATATATATGTGTGTGTGTGTGTGTGTGTGTGTGTGTCAATCATCTATTTAACCGACAATCGGGAAAACAATAGTATACTGTGATAGCAGGCTTTTAATCCATTTCAACCCACTGTTATTTCTGTTCGTTCGCACATCTTATGCCCTAACTTCGTGCATGCAGACATGAACAGAAATAAATAAAATATGCTTGGAACTATTTAGTGAGTTCTGTTTACAGGCAGCGGAACTTTCCACTGATTGAGTGGAGTGGAACCATCCACAATACTAAAGTCGCAGAAGATTCTCCAACATTTTGTGGGTGGGATTAACATAAAAAAGTTCTATTAACTACCCTGATAACTTATGAAATGTATGTATGTCGTCAAAAAAAGAGAAGAGATATCCCTTCACAATTTAAGTTGGATATTATACATTTTCTTGTATAATATCCAACTTACGTTCATATATATATATATATATATATATACGTTCATATTTACGTTCATATATATATATATATATATATACATATATATACAGGGTGTTCGGGATAAATTTGACAGTTTCGTAAGGAAAAAGAAAATCTTCTTTGTATCTATTAAATTTAATGAATTGACAAAAAAACATTACAGGCAGAGTTAATTACAATACTATCAACAAGATTTACATTAGCATCGATCACAGCTTCAATTCTGCTTCGGAACCTCGAACAAGCTGATGCTACAGTCTCCCTGGGAAGGGCCGCAAAAACTGTTTTAATTTTATCCATTAACTGGGCTTTTGTATTACTGGAAGTGCGATTGGTGTCTTTTTCAACTGCGCCCCATACAAAATAATCCATGGGGTTAAGGTCTGGGGAGTTTGGAGGTCAAACATTTGGACTGGTGAAGTCGTAGAAATTTTCAGACAACCATTTTTGACTTTTCCCAGAGGTGTGGCAAGGGGCCGAATCCTGCTGCCATACATACGGCCTACCATTGGCTACCCTTGTTATCCAGGGCTTGACTACAGTTAGCAACTCCACGAACAAAGCCCGAATTCCAATGCCAGGGTTCTTCAACACCTGTTCCTGCAGATTTGCGAGGAATTCTGCTGTACGAACGCAATCAGATCGTCTGCTAGGGATCTTTCTTCTTGCTACATCCTCGCAGTCACCATTGCAAGTCTCTAGTTCATGCCTGATTGTTTTTACTGTATTCAGGGAGCATTGGGCAGCAGTCGTAATATCCTTATTTTGATGGCGGGCACGAATCATCATGATACAAGTTATTCTCTTCCATGATTCAGGTGGGTTCCAGCTATCCATCCTTTCTGACATCTTGTATATGAATGAAGAAGGGTCCAAACTTTTAAATGAAGAGAAGTGTGTGTTAATACATGTAACTTACGGAAAAATATAATTAATTATAAATATGTCAAATTTATCCCGAACACCCTGTATATATGAACGTAAATATTTCGTATTTATTATCGTTTATATTTTATTTCATTCTTTATAAAATAATGAAGGAGAACGCCGGTTTAAACTGCGCTGATTCACTTATATGGAATAAATATGCTGGAAAAATTTTTGGAGATTTGCAACAATTTGAAAATATTCGCACACGAATCGCGTAGCCTAGAAATATCGAAAAAACGAAGAAGACATTAAGTATGGCACATTTTAACATAAACAATTCGTAAAAATATTCAGAATTTTAATTATGATTATTTTTACACAGCTTTTCGAATAACGAGGGTGGGGGGATCGGCGCTCCTAACTCCTGCGTTGTTCAAGGATCAACTGTATATATATTAGTTTCGTGTTTGTATATACACCACTTTATTATTAATATAACTAAAATATACAAAAGATAATTATTGAAATAATAATTATTGAAATAAGAGCCAACGAGAGACTAGGGGAGGTCTTTCGACACCATCCTCTTGGAGGGTAATGAATGGCAATGCTGTAGCCAATTAAGTTCTAACTGAGGCTCGGCTATTGCTGTTATCCTCCTGCCATGATCAGAGCTTTAATAGCTCAATAACACCTTATCCCTACACTGTCCTCTACAGATAACGGGGAAGATGAAAAGCATTCTTGCTTCGTCCCTTTAAGCCAGTCCTTATAAGGATAAGAGCCAACAGGTTTCACTTCGGCGAAGTAAAATATCTACTTCTATCTACTTCTACTTCATTTTGAATAATATAACGGATATATTTTAGTTATATTAAAATATATCTTGAAGTCGTGTTAATCATACAATATTTCAGGTGGTTAATTTTCATTATTCATTTCGTGTGTACTGTAATATCAAGATAACAAACACCACAGATACACAGAATATAGGTATTTACAGATTACCAATTTTTCTCTAGCTCCCGGAAACATAATGTTCGCAGGACCTTTTTCATCCCCTACACAAGCAGAAAGGGGATTTGCTCTGCTGATCTTAAAATATTCATATTTCACTAATACCGTTCGAATCATAGGAAAAGAATTGACATCAAATTACTCATCTAACACTCTAATTAAATATTTCATTAAATATTCTTTGTTTTGGAACCACGGGATATCGTATAGAAAACACTAAAAAGATTTGTTACAGATGGGGTTTGGTGCTTCAGTTTAGTCCAAAGTAACTATACTGGAGAATTCTTGATTTCTTTAGCTTCCTAAACGCCAGATCTGGCCACGAATGAAGAGGTGCTCTTTACAAATATGAAAAACAGCTGAGGGAAACATTTTAACTATAATTTGGCTTGGAGGATCGCTTTTGTGAAGTATGCCAATGCAGTTAAAACTACAGGGTACCTCTTCTACCAGTGAGGTGAATTTGGCGGAGGCTTGCTGAAGTGCTTAGGATTCCCGATGGCAACTTTCTCTGAGGTAGAACTATTCCAGTCTCCACTCCCGGTGAGGAAAAACAAAACAAAACAAACAAAAAAAATCTAATTTTTCTCATCAATGTTCTAAAATATCAAATGTGATAAATACCCAAAAGACATCTCCTCACTGAGGAAGACAGAATCTACCATCGAATTAGGAATTGCTTCTCCGCCTATCTTCCTCGATTCCTGGACCAGGAGAGATACCTCTTGGCCGATCTGACACAGGGGAGAATTAAAGTGGGCATATATCTATTATATCCTTAATCTTATGGCGTTTTAAACTAAGACAAACTACCAACGATCAACAAAAAACTACCAACACAAAGTCAACAACAAACGATGTGCTTTCCACCCATAACAAAACAGGAACTGAAAGAAGCACTCCTAAAACTAAAACCAAAGACCACTCCAGGAATAGACAAAATAAGACTCACAGGCCTTATAACACACTTTGAACAAATAAATCCAATACTTTTGAAACTCGTGACATAATATTCGACACAGGCATTATCCCACAACAACTAAAAACTACAGTAATTACGTCAATATACAAACACGGAAAAAGAAACGATACTCAGAACTACAGACCAATAGCTACACTACCAGTCATCTCAAAAATCCTAGAAAAAATAACACACACCAGACTACAGAACTATTTACAGAAGTACAACATCATCTCACAAAACCAATACGGCTTTCAGAAAACAAAAAGCACCATTACTTTATTAGAAGACATCGCCGACACAATAAACAAAGCTCTCGACAAAAACAAGTACGCCGTCCTTATACTGCTGGGCCTCACCAAAGCATTTGACACACTTGAACATGACATACTACTCACCAAACTATACTCAATAGGTATAAGAGGAACACTGTATACATGGTTCAAGAACTACCTCTCAAACAGAACACAAGTAACAAAAATAGGTACATGTCACAGTCGGAGTATACAAGTAAAACACGGTGTACCTCAAGGTGCCATATTATCACCCACTCTATTCAACATATACATTAACGATGTTCATAACATATCCATAAGAAGTCAAATATTTCAATACGCAGATGACACTGCACTACTAGCAATCCACACAGCTCTCTGCAAAACACAACAAGTCCTAAACGAAATCACAACATACTTCCACCAAAACGCAATTCTAATCAACGGCAGTAAAACACAGATGGTGATAATACACAACCCAAGAATCATACGCCCCGCATCACTATCGATACATTGTCACACATACCGCTGCATTAACAACAAAAATACCTGCCAATGTTCCCAAATCAAACCTGTAACACACGCAAAATACCTCGGTCTGTATATAGATTCCCACCTTAAATGAACAAGAATACCTACACCAACTCCGGATCATCGCAGCAAAACTCTTCCAAGTTAAAGACATTATTCCACCCAACATAAAAAAATTTCTATATCACGGTATCTGCGAATCCCTACTCAGATACGGAATAACAGTCTATACAAATACATCAAACAGCCACCTGAACACTACACAGGAAAATCGTGTCAGCAGTATCTGGACACCTTACAAGCAACAACCAATATCCGACAAGCACATGGAGATACACAGAATTCTGAGCATTATAAACCTGAAACACTACATGACATTAACAAGGAATTACTTCAATATCATCTATCGAAACAACAGAGACACATATCGTATAACACGACCTACAACAACTCTCTACATCCCCACACCCTTCAACAACTCATACGGTTCTTTTGTGAGATCACATCAGATACCCACGCAACTCAACAACCTACCAAGAACGTTAAAACACGTAGATAACTACAGAACATTAAAAAACGAACTCTGGAAAATATACCAACAAAGTTAACAAACATTAACACTAATATACATATCACAAATCACTAGCATCCAATGCCTACATCCCATACATAAACAGCAGCAACAACACAAATAGTGAAGGCTAAATCCCACTCTCTTCATAAAAGCTAACCCAAGCTTCGAAGTAGGTGGGATTAACTTGCCTCACTCATACAAGTAATCCTTATAAGCAAATGCAGAAATTTGTATGTATAATAATTCTTTCTCAAACTTAAAAAAAAAAAAACTTAAACAAATTACCTTTTGAATACAGAAACCTTACAAACTACAATAGCCTAAAAAGAGCTCTAAGGACATAGTATGAACAAGAAACACGCACCCAAAATACCATACAAACGCAATGAATAAATAAATAAATAAATAAATAAAAATAAAATAAAAAAATAAAAAATTATATAAAAAATTTTTGTATAATCTTCATTGTTAATATTAGAAGAACATGTGTTGTAAATACATAATATAAAGACAAAAAAGTATTATTAAAAATTTTAATTGAAATCCAATGTAGGAATTGCAGCACTTAGTGCTGAACTCTGTAAAATTATAAGATGCAATGTCACACAAGATGTTTATTGTATGTATAAACATTTTAGCAATCAATAAAATATATTTTAAAAAAATTGTCATTATCATTATCATTATTATTACGCAGCTTTGCTAAAACATTATTTCGATGCCAACTACAGGACAGTTAGAAATACATACCGTATAACAAGACCTCGGACTACTAATTATATCACATATAAATACAATAATCACTACGCGAAATAAAGGCCACGCGAAACTTCTACATCCCAGACATGATAAACAAATTACCTTTTGAATACAGAAACCTTACAAACTACAATAGCCTGAAAAGAGCTCTAAGGACATACTATGAACAAGAAACACGCACCCAAAATACCATACAAACGCAATGAAACACAACAGATTCGTAAGGCTTCCAGTTCAGCGACGCATCAAGACATTCCAAGTTGTCGTGCGTGTGATTGTGTGTGTGTGTGTGTGTGTGTGTGTGTGTGCGTGTGTGCGTGTGTGCGTGCGTGCGAATTTCTTAATCAACGGCTACAGAGGAAATTAAGTCTATTAAACATAGATTTGATTTCATAGCTTCCCAACGCAGCAAACAAACCAATAAATAATAACTAGTGTCATCCACAGATAAGCTCACAAATAAGCTTCGAGGATGAAAGCTGAGAAATAACATCTCACCCAAAATAAAATAAAATAAAATAAATTTGTATTACATGTAATCAAATGTATGTAATGTATGTATCATATGTTATAAATTATCATAATTATTATTGCAAAAAGAAGTATTATTATTATTATTATTAATTATCAGAATACATGTATATATCATATGTAAAAATGTATGTAATGTTGTATCGTATGTAAACAAAACTATGTAATGTATGTATCATATGTAATAAATTATTATTATTCATTTTAAAAAATCAATTTTATTTAGATAAATCAGGATTCTGATCTGGGGTTTCATTCTTATTTAAACTATTGAAGTCTTCTGATTAGTACTGACCACTGTTCAACAGGATAAATATCCCTCATATTTTTGCTCAACTTCTAAAGATGACTTCCCCTTGTTATCCTTCCTCTTTCCATATATTAAAATATTTCCCTGCGTTTATCTTATAAGATCAGATTCTCACTTTACAACAAATAGTTGAGAAATCATGGGGATATGACAAGGATCTGTACTTAAGATTAGTAATACGATCTTAATTAAAATATGTGGATCTCCTAAAATAAGTAATAATAAATGAAAATAGATAATTTTTGTTACTTATATATGTTTGGATCACCTAATAAATAATATATATTGTCTAGTATATTATTTATTAAGTATCAACGTGAATACCTAATAAATAATATAGGCATCGGGTCCGAAAGCAATTTTGTTTCTATGCATTCGTCACATTATCCAACTCGGGATTATCCATCTTCATCTCTTCGACGATTTCCATCTATTTCTATCATGTTTCTATTTCTATCAGATTTCTATAAATCTGACTATTGGATCTATTTCCCATTATGAGACCGCGGTGAAGATCATCCAGAGCGTGCTTATTGCAGAGGAGTTCAGATTTCCACCTAGTATTGAGAGGAATCAAGGTTCGATATATTGATGTCTGGAGGTAGAATCAAAGAAGTGTTAATTCTGGAGTAATCCACGTAGAGAAATAAAACTGTTTCTAGGAATATCAGTACATTTTAATACCTGTAAGAGAGTTCTAGAGAACTCAAAATATTTTAGAAATTACTGAGGTTGGTTTTCAGTAAACGTTTAGTAAATATTTACGTATACATAAATAAATCGGCACAATAAGTCTATATTAAGGTATATCCTAAAACACGCGACTTATCTACCTTAGGTAGAAAGGCTTAATCTTGCTAAATATTAAGTTATACCTGATTTTGATTTCTAATGTATGAATGAAACAAACGTATATCTAAAACTACAGGACTAACACTAAGTGTTGATTCATGGAGAGAAATACAATCATCCACGGTTATGTGGTCAGTTCTAGTAAATGTAATTCAGCTGTCGGAAGGTATAGTGCTGAAACACTCTCACTGTTTTTCTTCAAACATGACAATAATGATCTGAACAAAACAAAACCCTTTTAATATATTTATGGTAAACTATGCATAGCTCATTTTAATATCTTCCATTTCGTAAATTCTTTGCCATCTGATATACGCAAGCATCCTAATGTTGCCATAAATACATTCAAGAATCACGACACCCTTCTTTAGCCCACAAAATTATAAAACATTATAGTAATAGGAACATCTTTTAAAGCTATTTCAAAGACTGTTTTTTTTTACAGAAACAGGATCACACACAAACGTTAAATATCTGTCAACACCACTCTCAATAACAGTGAGCTGTCAAGTGTTCGAGTATGCTTTCCTTGGGTTGTTTTCGGGGAATTCTTTTTTGCACTATTTTCTTCACGCAAGTCTCCTCTGTAAGGCTGTCAAAGCGCACCTGCTACCCAATGATTCGGCACGTCCTATTACCAAGTAAATATTGTTGTTTTAGCGGAAGAAGCAAGACAATGATGAGTTTGCGTCCTTTCCTGTTCCTCTTGTGCAGATAATGTGACGTGATCATCATTCAATCAAGGTTGAATAGCCAGGTGCACGAGACTGGGGCCATTACTAACGGCCTCGTGAACTAGAACCATTAGTGGGTCTTCTGTGGAAAAGATGCCTGTTAATGGGACACTTCGTCGTGCAAAACAAAGACTCTCTCGTACTCTCCCTCTGGCCCTTCTCTTTTCGTTTGTTTTTTCCTCTACTATGGCTGAAATGAAGGTCTGCTCTGGTCGATGTTAAAGTTGTTTTTCTACCAAGCATCAACCTCACACCTATTTTAGGAGCATCGACGACAGGAAGAAGTTTATCTATGTGCTCTTAAGATACTTTCATGATTCAACTTGGTTAAATGACACCGAAATGTATATTCTTCCTAATACCGTCTTCAGGAGAATGTGAACCTTTTTGCATATTTCCATTGTGAACACATCGGCTTTTTTGAATGCGGAATCCTTCCTTTTTTTAAATTCAAAAGAATCCTCTCAGTGCCGTAATTACAGAAAATAGCATGGGCTATTGAATTCTTTATGATTATGGGGTTAATCACAAAATGATCCAAGATGCAGGTTACAGCCATGTTTTCAGGAATATATTTGGGAAAAACTAAACATCGGTGGATTTCTGTTAATCATAATAAATATAAAATATTCCTTACGTAGGATAGGCATTTTATGTTTAAAGAACCAATTACATTGCGTTTTTATTCCCATCTTTTTAATGCTGTGTATTTTAATATAGAAATAGAACTAAGTGTTTTCCACAAGTGTACGTTGTATGAAAATCCTCTTGACAAAGAAAAATCGAATGAAATAAAAAGCTGTTTTATTTAAGAATATGAGAACAATGTCTGAAAGATAAAAGCTAATTTATTTTGAATGTATATTGTACTAAAAATCTAAACTAAGGAATATTTATTGTTCAATACATAAAATCCCCAAAATTGTAAAACATGTGACTAATTTCAAGGTTACAAAAAAGGAAAAAAAATATAAAGAAAAAAATATTTTAAGTTTTATTTCTGTTAAGAAATTACAGCATTCTATACATCAGAAACGTGACAAATTAATTCCAAATGAAATTAGGAATTAATGTTTTAATGCAGATCGCTTTTCTTGACCGACAGAAACTCAGGTACGGAACAGATCTGATATCCATGTGTGCCACACTGATGACCATTCATGTTAATCCTATTAGGAATCAGAGATTAACATGAATTGGGAAATTTCGTCTATTGAACGCTACAAGAAATGTATACGTGGTGTATGTCTTGAGACTAGTTCTTCGTCCATAATATTTCTCCTTCTTAAGTCATGTACGCAACACATTTTAATCATTTATCACTCATTAGGTAGAGAATAAAAACGAATACATGCTATAATTCGAGTAAACAACACGCCTTAGCAATCGCCATCAAATGTACTACCGTCTTCTTTGTGTTTAATAATAAGCGAAGAATATAGGCGTAATATAAACTTTTACTTTTGAGAAACCGAATCATAAAATTTATGGTTACAAATGAGAAAGCACTAATTCAAGAACAAAATAATGCAACTTCTACAAATAAAAATAAAGAAAGAAGGAGGGCTTAGACAAATATAACGCTAAATACGATATTATTTTCTTATTAAATTCCTACGCCCTTCAGTCTCAGTATTTTATTCATACACTGATGAATTTACACCGACTCCAAATATGCATACAAGTCTGTTGCATGTCTGATCTTTATAAGAAACATTCTGATGTACCTTCAGACTTAATAAATAACATGCATGCAGTTCTTCTTAATGCATCTTTTGATGTGTTTTTTTAGCAAATACATATTGATTCTCTTTCAAACTAGTAAAGGACTATTCATATATCTAACAAGCAAAGTACTGTGAAGTTGGGCGGATGAGAGCAGAGTTTGATTTCGTAAGAGAGATGAAAGCCTACGCATATACAAAACAAGGTCGTCAAATAAATTATTGATTTCAGTCAGCAAGCACTTAGTAGATTTTGTCATGCGTTAATAAGAAAAAAAGAGAGAAAGAAAGCGCTCTTCAGTTTTTCGAATGAAACACTTTTCAATAGGATTTTTTCCTATTTTTAACTCTTGAAAACCCTGCTCTAGAGACCAAACAACTTTCTGAAGCCACTTCAGGTCTCCAATACGCAGGGAGGTGGCCCTATACGGGGCCATGAAATCCATCTACCACCTAAAGACAATCACATTCATGCGAGAAGAGAATAATAAAGTCATACCAATCAATAATTTACCTAGCGTAACCACTGATAAATACCAACTTGGTGATTATGCATGCTTCTCAACTTACACAAAAAGCAAAAGAATGACATTAAGCCTAAAGCAATCCAAATGTACCATATGTGTATTTAGTTTTTTTTTTATTTCTTTAAAAGGTGTCTTTTCTATAGAAGAAGAATATTTTTATCAAAAATTTAAAACTCATTAATCATTATTAAATAAGATAAATCTTTTTATGTGCCATTAATAACTTTAAAAATAGTTATTTTAAAAATAAATAGTACAGTTATTGAGTTATTGAAAAATCGTCCTTATATAAGGACTTAAAAGGAGCAAAGCAAGAATGCTTTTCATCTTCCTCGTTATCTGTAGAGGACAGTGTAGGGATAAGGAGTTATTGAGTTATTAAAGCTCTGATCATGACAAGAGGGTAGCAGCAATAGCCGAGCCTCAGTTATAACTTCATTGGCTACAGCATTACCATCCATTACCCTCCCAGGGTTTCATCCATCCACGTAGGTTATATCGATGAATCTAACTGGAAAAAAATGTGATTTTCTGTTAATTTATAAACAAAAATCTTATCCCAGAGTAATTATGTTAATTCCTGCTTACAAAGAAATATTCTAATTTAACATTTCATTTTTAAATGTATGTAAAATATAAACGTATAAAAAAATGTAGATTCTTAATGTATATAAGACAAACCTAAAACTTACTAAAATTACAAAACATCCATTCAGAAATTGAACATAACCTAGTCACAACTTTCGATTTCAGTAGAATGTTCTAAATTAATTAATATAGAGGAAATCTAAGATAATCGATCTCCAGTAAGAGAATACCATATTGCATAGTGATGGCCTGAAGCAGCTTGAAAAGGTTCATGTTTTGTCTCTACGAGTATAATAAGGGTTTTCAAATGTCTAATCCTTAACCTACTCATGGCACTAATAATAATGGCTTGCAGTCATTTATTGGTGGGATTCGCATTAAAAAAAAAGCGGTCTCTTGATGGAAAGTCGACAGTACTGCGACTGTCATGGCGTAGTAAGACGAAATAAGTTGAGATAGTCACAACTGCAATTCTTAGTATGCCAAAAGTTCTTACCAACTAATAGGGACTTGACGATCCAAGTAATGCATGATTTGCCCTCCTTCAAGGTTTACGGATAGTTTAGCACATAGAAAAACCATTACTGACACCATAACATTTGAGAGTGACGCGCTGAAAGAAGTGACACTAGAAATGGTCCCTCAACAAACGTTGCATCAATCATTTTCGCAGAGAGCCAGGTTCGTTCTGCTAGTGTCTCTGAAAGTATACGATCTGTCATTAAAAAAAAAAAAGAAAGAAAGAAACCCTGACATGCAATACGTCTTATTCTCACCTAAGAGTAACTTTGCCTAGCAGCATATGACTCGTTCATCATTGTTGGGAGGCAAGAGTTGCATCCCCTTTAGCACGGGTTTTTCAACACATCCACCCAAGCAGAGACTGATTATTATGGAGATTGCGCACATTTTCGACAGCATTACAAATAGCTTAATCCAATCAGAAACAGAACAAAGAAATATAAATTATTTTAGCATGTAACAATTCACTTTAAATATTCGAATTGGCGGTTTAAGTATTTCAAGGATCTGAAGAAAACTTTCAAAACAAGTGATTTACACGTTCGATCTTGACAAGAAAATGCTGCATAGAAGTCGATACATTTAGCAGAATTAGATATCTTAATATATTTGAATTTAAATGATTTTGTATTTACTTAGAATGTTATCCATTGTCTCAATTCAATTACGATCATATCATGTACATAATACAGTACATAGTTTGAGAAAATGCATTAAAATTACTTTTTTAAACTTAAAGTTTTGATTACAATTTGTGAAGCAATCATTTTAAAGAATCTCCTGTGTTAATAATTCGTATATTTTTCTCATTTTTCTCAGTGCTTTTCTCAGTGCTTTCTTGAAGATGCAGATATAATAATAATCCACATTCATTGATGAAAATAAGAAGTACTCATAGGGAATTGCAAGAACAGATATTGGTGTACTGGCGCAACCAATGCATTCACATAAGTATAATTTATAATAACTGCAATCAAGAACTGAGATTACGCAAGTGTTTCTTTTTTTTTTTATTGTTAATGTAGCCAGCAGGAGTTATAGCAGTGATGGGAAATTTACCGGCACGAAAAGGATACTTAAGGTCGTAATACAACCTTCAAGGAGTTGTTTGAGGATTTGATCACCCTATTTGTGACGTGTTGAAATTATCTAGGTTTACGTAAGATGAGCATATTCCAAAAAAGATAAAATTCGTAAATTCTTTTCAACAGAAAGGGATGGTTTCTAGAAGTAAAATATAAAATTATTTCTGAAATATTTTTTAAAGAAAATCAAAATCGGTGGAAAACTACTATGGAAATATCATTCACGACCGACATGAGAATGTACAAAATTTTCTCTCTTTCTTATATTATATAAAACATTTTTGCGATAATATTAATTTTTTTATATTTTTTCTTAGAAATAATTAAGTAACTTTTATTTTACTTAAAATATTTAATTAAGTGCGTAAAATAGTTTAAATTTTCATCTAAAATTCTAAATATACTAAATATACCTATAAATATTTTATATCATAATACAATATTAATATTAACTTTGCACCAAAATTTATCTCAGTGTTGGTTCCACTCTGGTCGGGGAGCCCGTCACTGAGTGGAACCAACACTGAGATATGGACGGTCTTTCGCCCACTATGGAGTGGCCTAGAGATCGTCCGATTTTTTGAGATTTTACCCTTTACTTACTAATCAGGGTAACAATTAGCAATGCTGAACCAAGGAAGTTAACTGAGGTTCGGCTGTTGCTGTTATCCTGGGTGATGAGTTTTTGAGTTCGCTCTCTTAAGGTTTTTGCCTTAAGGGAGCACTTTGAGTCTCCGGGGCAGGTGTTCTCCGGCACGGCCCGCTGAGGGGTTCTTGCCGGTGAATTGTTTTCCTCGGAATTTGAGCGGTTCTGCTCAGTGGTCGGGGAGCCCGTCACTGAGTGGAACCAACGCTGAGATATGGACGGTCTTTCGCCCACTATGGAGTGGCCTAGAGATCGTCCGATTTTTTGAGATTTTACCCTTTACTTACTAATCAGGACTTCCAGGGTAACAAATGGCAATGCTGTAGTCAATGAAGTTTTAACTGAGGCTTGGCTATTGCCGTTACCCAGCCATGATGACTAGAGCTTTTAGCTCAATAACACTCCATCCACACAGATTTACTTCATTCAGATGACGGGATAAAGAGTCAAGGACTCAATCCATCGCCCAGTTCTTATAAGAACTAAAAATTTAATGTTTTTTGAGAATTGATTCAATCAATCCAATACCCTTGCGAGAGTAATGGATGGCAATGATGTAGCTAATGAAGTTCTATCTGAGGCCCAGTTATTGCTGTTACCCTCCTGCCATGATAAGAGCTTTAATAGCTCAATAACACCTTATCCCTACAATGTCCTCTATAGGGGAATATTAAAAGCATTCTTGCTTCTCCCCTTTAAGCCAGTCCTTATAAGTACTAATAAGGAAAATTATATGTAAATATACAAGATTTTAAGACATTATTGTTTTTGATATTTAAAGATAATACATTGGCCATCCGTTTTTAGTTTTATTTATTTTATATTATATTTTAGTTTAGTTTTATTTTATTATTCTCTAATCATTTATAAGGAAATTACTCCCGCTTGGTAATCTATTTCGTAACTGACCGCACTTTGCTGGAACATGCGCTTTATTTATTTCGCATTAAACTGCAGTCTCCTTAATTAAACTCATTCATCAATACTGACCGTTGCAAGTTTGTTTCATTCTAAGACTTGCCTAGAAAATCATTGAACTCCGTGCGAGAGACAAGATGGATAAGCTTTAATTTCAGGTGTGCACAGTCCGTGAAGTCCAGAGAAGCTGAAGGCATAATTGAATTTGTCTTCAATCATGTCACAAGAGTGTAGGAATTTGAGGAACGGCTTAAGGAATTTGTTGAATGGGGGGGGGGGGCTTCGTATACGCAAACGAAACCCTGACTTACACATCTTTGTGTGCTATGATAATGATAAATGGAAACTCTTGTGTGTATGAAGAGAAACTATTCGAAATACGGAATGCCAAGTGCTATAAGTCAGTCTATACCTGCACGACAGGTTTGTCAATGGCCTAGTGATCCGTACGTATGAATGATAGCATCCTAAGTAAATCATACGATTATTCATAATAACAAAACATCCCTATAACTATCCTTTGATTGAAAATACCTGATAAAGGTTCCTCACGTTATAGACGGGATTCTTCTAACCCAGGCCTTTCATCAAAGAGGCTCTATGACACACGGCTACACGTGTATTTTTTACTTTATGAATTAAAAAAAGTATTCGTTGATAACGGCGTATTTCTTTGTTCAGTGTTTTATACTTATTTAGACTATCAACGCGAATCAGAAAAAATCTTGGAAATTTACCACAACAAAATATACTCAGCGTGATCAAGAAAGAACAAAAGACATACAGTCACTGCACATTTTTAAGGCAAAAACTGAAGAATACGCAAGTAGACTGTGGTGGCTATTTCTCTGATGCAAATGCAAGAGTCATTGATTATTAAAAATGGGGTAAATAATTTTGATTTTGAAATTTAAAATAATTTTGAATGCTACCAAAAGTTTGCATGCTCCCCAACAAGGAGTATTTTGGAATCTAAAATAATTATTAATAAAAATAATTTATGATTATTTTATGATCTCTTAGCAATCAATTTAAGACTTAAATATTGAGAAATAATAAAAGACTAAATCAACTTCGTAAAAATTGACTAAAATGACATATTACGTGAATGATTGTTATTGATATGATTGATTTCACACTCGTTGCTGGATGTATAGACAAGTTGCGGGTGTGAAATCAATCACGATAACAGAAAAGTCAATAATAACAATAAGCACTTAACTGGATTTGTGTTAGGACTCACATTATCATTACTAACACAAAGTAACATGCCTGATATCGAAATTTACTACCAAAAGTTTTCGTGTACAGGAGATAGTTCCAAGTTTTCTCTAGTCAACTGCACCGGATTGTTACATCGAAATGATAAATGGATTAGCACCGCAGTGCTGACTTTTTCAAAACCCGAAATCGCTAAAACAGATTGCTTGTTTTTCCTTTTGTACAAGTAGTTCTGATAAAATAGATCTTGTTTTTTTTTTATTTTCTACACGTAAGATTTTAATATGAATATCTGTCATCTTTTTATATTATATATACAAGGAACAGTTTACATATGTGAATAAAACTGGATTCCTCCATGTCTTCTGAACGTCGAAAAAATCTACATTCAACCGCATACGGAACAGCCTTCATTAAATACTTCGGTCAACTGCTGTACACAGAAAATTCTGTTTGTCCGTACGACGGTGATCTCGTTTCTGACGTTCTCAGGAACACAGTTACGCTTCTTAGACAAGCAATGTGGGTTGTTTTTCTACTGATTAAAAATTCGGGATATTTCACCTTTTGAAAAACCAGTCAGCTCTGCTACTTTTTATATAATTGAAGATATATATAAAAAAACTACACACATTAAACGGCTTATCTCAATAAAAGCGGAAGACGAAATAGAATATAAGAGATAAAAAGCAATAGCAAAAAGAAAACGTCACAGAAAAAGTTGTAATAATTATATCAGTAAATGTGAGATTTGGAACAACCGAGGACACTAAAAAGCTGTATAAAAACTGAATTTAATAATAAAAGAATATAATTATGTCAATCTCTCAAGAAAAACTAAAAGTATGGCATTGTGACATTCAAAGGAAAATGCCCATCCGAACTAAAATAGTAACAAACAAAAAAATAATCGAACAAGTCAACGATTTTAATTATTTGGGCTATAAAGATTTGGTTACAATGAAGATTTGGACACATTTTTCAACATAAATGGAATAATAAACAATAGATTAAGGCACAATAGTCGCCAATAAGCAGACTAAGAATGTATTAACATTTTAATCAAAACTACCATTATTATATGAAAGTGAAGCATGGATAATAAGAGATAAGAGAATAATCATTGCAGCAGAAATGAAATACATGAGAAGAACAGGTTACACAAGACTAGGTAAAGAGGAAAATGAAGGCATACTGAAAGAACCCAACTAAACACAATAATGGAAACCACAGAAAAATACAGAGCCAAATAGAAAGAGCATCTAGAACGAATTCCATATGACAGAATACCAAAGAAGATGATGAAACACAAAACAAAAGATCATAGAAATAGAGACAGACCGATAAAATGACGGGAGAAGACAGAAACAGATCACCAAGCTAGATTCCTGATTGGAGGAACACAAGAAAGAAAAAATCAAGTGACTTAAAATGTGCCAAGTCGATATCATTTACTGGCTTGGGTGATAACCGATGCTAAGCAGGTTAAAAAGTGTTTGGCCTTCTATACAATTATCTTTAAGGTGTTTAAATATTATTATCTCGAAAAGAAAGAGTGATCCATATTTTCCAGATATAAAGGGATATCACTCTTTCCCAACAACCACCATAACAATTGGAACACAATCAGAGATCTTTGGTGGGGTTCTTGCTTCCTGCAGCACGGATAGCATCAAAACAGACTTCGAAGTAATCGATTTATTTTCTATTTTTTGAGAACAGAAAAATTGATTGGCGAATCAGCAGTTATCAACCATATATATAGGAGAGCCAGAGAATTGCTATAATGGGGAAAGGCATCAGGGCTAACTAACTTTTTTTATGTTACATAATAAAGATATGTTTAATAAAAATTTAAAATAAACATAATATATTTCATTTTATGTTTATTTTAATTTTAAAATAGGAAGAGTTATTTAATTCTAAATATAAATTTAGTGGTCAAATAAACATTTAATGTATTTTCTATCTAAATTTTAGCTTTTTTTAATAATAAATATTATTATATTTAAATGTATTGAATATTTGAAAGATAAATGAATACTGCAATAGCCATTTATAACTGAAAACCTATTCTTTAGTTGCTTATGACAGGATTTGAATATTTGTTTATCTCTCAGTGAACACTTTGTCGATCTTGCCTCGCTAGGAATATGCCTAAAAAGGATAGTGATTTTTTAAACTTGTCTGAAGATAAGGAAAGAACTGCGTCTATTTTATTTTGTCCAAAGTAACACGCTTACTTCTGCTACGAACAGTAGTATTTGATGCGCCATTAAAACCTTTCTACAGATGAAAATAGAGAAAGTTCACAGAAATCAGACCATTTAAAACTTTATACATCACACCCAGTTTGTGAAGCAGAAAGAATATATGTTCGTTTTATGATGATTACAACGTCGATAAAACGGAGCAGAAGAGGCTCATGCGAGCATTCGACAAAATATGCACGCTTCTATGCAGTCTACTGTTGCAGCTAGAAGTTATTAATGAAAAGACTGAAAAAGGCCTCTATTATGAACATGAAAGTATTATTAAACTTGCAGATATCTGTTTCTTTAACAAAACGTATCCAATGCTATTAAAGTCAGGAATTAATTTTTTGAGCAATTGTATTAACATCCGAAGTAAATGTTAAATAAAAATATACGTTTGCTTAATAAACAGATGATTTTCGTTTTTAATTAATTGAAAACAAAAAGGCTTTTAATATCGCGAAGGCGAATTTTTGAAGTGAGGAAAAAAAACTACAATAAAAAAGATGACGGAAGTTGGTTGCTATGGTAATACATTTGCTTCCTTCGTCCATGATACTTGAATTCATTGATTAGCGAAGTACTGCTGTGGTTGCTTAGAAATACGACAAAGGCAAAAACAACAACATTACTGGCTAGATAGGTGAAGCAAACTTGCTTTTCATATTCCTCTTTGTGTGTGTGTGTGTGAGGAAACCTGGAGGTGTGTGTGGGGGGGTGAGCGTTACGCTCGCCCTTTGGGAGCTGTGGGGGTTAGCTGTGTTCAGTTGGGAGTGGGAATGTCTTGGGTCTTCTGTGTTTGCAGTGTTCGGATTCATTGTAGTTGGCAGCTTGTCTAATTAGTGGGTTTGGGTGCGTGCTTGCCTTTGCGAAGAACGTTTTCGCTAGGTTGTGAAGGAGCGGAAGGATGTATGGGATTCTGGTCTTTCGGTGGATGTGGGTGTTTCTAATAAACCATGGGGCGTTCGGTGTCATCCGCAGGCACTTATTCCTCCAATTTTAGAATGTTTGAATTCGAGGTATAGCTCCATGCTGGGGAAGCTTATGTGATTATAGGGCGTATCACCATCTGGTATAATAGTAGTTTGTTTCGCGTATTTAGTTTGCTACGGCTGTTGATCATGGGGTAGAGTTGAGCTATAGCTGTGGATGTCTTTGCGGCTATGAGGTTGATGTAACTGCTAAATCGAAGTTTTTTATCGGGTTGTACTCCGAGATATTTGGTTTCTATCTTCCATGGAATCTTTTCTCTGGAGAGTTGGATGTCTTCATTAATGGGTGCTGGTCTTCTGCAGAATACTATGGCTGCACTTTTGTGGAGGTTTACTTAGATTCTACAGTCCGAGAACCATTTGTATAGTGTGGTGATACTATCCTGGATTCTTCCGGTTGCCAGGTGGGGAAGAAGAGATCTTGTTAGTATTGCCGTGTCGGTTTTTTTGGGTTTTTTTGGGATGTCCGCTATGTAGACTGCGAATAGTAGTGGGACCCTGTGGAACTTCTGATAGGATTTTGCGCCTGGTTGAGACTGTTCAGTTGATTTTTATCTGCATGGTTAGTTCACTGAGGTATGATTTTATTGACCTTATTTGATTAGTTGGCACATTTGTTTTTATGAGTTTATAGAGGAGGTCTTGGTGCTAGATCTTGTCAAAGGCCTTAGCGATGTCTAGGAATACCGCGCCGGTATGTCGTTTCCAGTTTGATGTATTCTACTAATCGGTGGATTTGCTGAACGGTGCTATGCTTTCGTCGGAAGCCAAATTATTCATATGGTATGAGTCCTAGTTTATCTGTTGTTTCTTGAGAGTATGACATTTTCCGTGACTTTTTCTAGGTTGGATAGTAGGCTGATGGTCGGTAACTTTGAGGGAGCTGGGTGTCATTGCCTGGCTTCTTTGCCATTGCCTGGCGTTTATGGATATGATGTCGGCGGTTTTTGATGCTGTGGGAAAGCACTGTATCCTTACGATTGCGTTTGCTATGTTGACGAGGTGCATTATAGCCTTTCGTGAGAGTAGCTTTATGATTTTGTTGATGATGCCATCAGCACGTGGTGCTTTTTTTTGCTGTTAAGATGTTGATTATTTCTTCATGGGGTTGATGAGTTCTGTGTTTTCCTTTGATGGCCGTAAGGTGCGTCTGGACTGTTGATGAGCTTTGTAAATGAGGTGATGTTAATATTTTCGTATGATGGGATGCCTTATTTTCCAGGTTGTCGACGAGAGCTTCGGCTTTTTCTATATTCGTGTGTGCAATTTCTTACTTGGACTGCATGGGGGAGTGGTTTGCGTTTGGTACGGAAGGTTCTTAGGCATTTCCAGAGAGTATGCTCTTCATGGTTGAATGCTGTTGGCTTGTTTTCCTATTCCTGGTTTCTGTGGTTTCGGAGTGCTCCTCTGACTTGGCTCTTCATGTTGTTTAGGATACTTTTTTGTCTTGTAGGGCTCTTTTATTGTGGTATCTTTTCCTGGATTTATTTTTTGTCCTGACCTAATTAGGTCCATGAGCCGCCTGGTCGTGTGGGTGATTGTGGTCTTAGTGACTTGCTGTAAGTACTTTGTTGATTTGATTTGTTAAGTTGTTCACAGTTTCGTCTATCTCGTCTTTTTTGTGGAAGATGAGTACTGAGCCGATGCGTTCTGGGAGAATTTTGGATAACTTGTCCCATGCTATGAAGGAGTGCAGGGGGGGGGGTAGAGTTAATCTAGATAGGTTTTAATGTAGATGGCTGTACCTCCGCCTCTGGTGCCTACTCTGTCCGTTCGGTACATGGAATATCCTCTTAGCTTTGGATTATTTGCAGGTAAGAAGTGCATTTCATTGATTAATATTATGTCGGGATTGCATCTGTGTGCGAATTCTTGTAACTCCAGTATCTTGAAGGACCGTTAGTTCCAGGCAGCAATCAGGAGGGAGTTCGGTTGGATTTTGTTTTTATTCATGACTGAGGGCTGTCAGAATGGAGTGCGTTCCTTGAAAAAATCTCTTCGTGGAAGTCGGTGGTGGGCAGGTTTTGCTGAATTCTTGGAGCATGGTGGCTAGCGAGGCAGTCAAGATTGCTACTAAGTTGGGGCTGTTTGTTCGTTAGCACTTCCGCGTAGGTTTTGTTTAGTGGTTGGGTTCTTCTTTCCTGATTTATCGGGTTTGGATTTCTTTGTGTTGGGGGATGATCATCCTGGTTGTTCTGAGTGGTTGTGTGTGTGTGGGGGGGGGGAAGGTCGGGTAGTTCTTACTGCCCCACGATTTTTCGGGTGGAGGCTACAATCTTTATAATTGGCGGGACGAGGTTCGCCGCAGTTAGCACATCCCGCAGGTGTGGTTCTTGGCTTGGTACAGATGACTGTTTAGGATGTTCACCGCATTTTAGGCACCTATATTCTGCTTTGCATTGCAATTGGGCATGGCCAAATTTTTGGCATCTGTGGCAGTGGTTCTGTGGTGATACTGAAATGCAGAATGCGGTTAGCTCGTAAATTTATTTTTGGAAGTTGTTAATTTCCACCAGTACTAGTGGCACTGGATTTTTTCTCTGTTCTGTACATCCTGCTTAACTTGATTGGAGTCTGGCCCTGGTTGATGAGGTTAAGTTTTTTTCGCTGCTTAGAGCGAAGGTATTGCAGTTTAGAGTTGTCCATCATTTTGGTCATTGTGTAATTAGTATCAGTGGTAGGTTGGATTTTTACCCCCTCATCTGTATTTTTGGCCTAGTAGTAGGCGATATTTTGTTCCCTCAGTGAGACTGAGGTCCACTTTTCTTTGTCTCGTAGAATTACGGGGGGCCTTTTCTTTCTGGCTTGGGGCTTCTTGTGTAAGTGAGTCCTCCTTCATGTGGTCATCTTCGATCCTACTTCTTTTGCTGGTGTGTTCCTCCTGGGAGTCCGTATGCCAGAACTGTTTGGGTGAGGAGACTGTTGCGTTTTCTCCTTCTGCATCCGCCTTCATGAGCGCTTGTTAGTGCGAATAGGTTTACGAAATCAGGCCACTCGGCCTCGAACTTCTTTAAGTTGTTTAAACAGGTCAAATGCTTGATTTCTGTCTAAGTGTTGAATTAAATTGTCTGGGCTTATGTTTTTCATATTAAGTGTATATATATAGTCTTGCTTGCAGTTCAGCTGTTTGAGTTCACAATCGTCTGTTGCTGGTTGCGGTGGAAACACTTATGAGTTACTCTGACTCTCAAATGTTATCCACAGGTTTTAAAATAACAAAATTAGTATTCAAAATACACCAACTTTGTACAAACGGAGCGCCTTGAATTCACAATTATAATTGCTCACACTTCACAACATAATCATTTGCAATTCAATAATAAAATAGACCATTGACTCAATTCGAAATTTCTCGACTTCATCTCAATCGCGAACATACTTCACTCCGACCAAATCAGACGCTACAATTATGAGACATACCTTGGAAATTCTTTGGGAGAAGGACCGAGTCCTTGACTCTTCCACCCTTAATCTGATTTTAGCTTGTGTGATATGAGACATACCAATTGACAATTAACATTTACGTCTTTAGGGGTGAAGCAAGATGCTTTTCATGTTCCCCGCTATCTGTTACGGTTAAAGTGAGGGTAAAATTTATGAGCAGTTTGCTCGCCCTGAATGGGCATGGAGATTATGCATCGCTACAGGAGGTTAAAATAGATTTTGGTCTTCTATGTTTGAATATGTCCGTTGCCTCGTATGCTGCAGCTTGCTGAACCAAATCGTTGGGGTGTATAGACGGCTTTAGGAAGAACTTAGATGGATGCTAAAGATTGTAGGAAAGAGAAAATATAGGGAATATTTGTATCTCTATGAAGTTGATTGTTCCTAACTTACCATGGGGCGTTCAGAATCATACTCAAGCACTTGTTCTGTATTTTGATAATGTTAGTATTAGAGGTGTGGCTCCAGGCTGAGAGGCGTAGCTGCAATTTGATTCTGTTACTCAGCTGCGATTTCTATTAATTAGCGGATAGATCTGTGCAATGGCTTTAGATGCCTTTGCGCACGCAGACTTGATGTGTTGGTTGAAAGTTAGCTTTTTGTTGAGAATTACACCCAGTATTTTGTTTCTGTCTGCCAGGGAATTTTAGTATTCAATAGTAACACATCTCTTGCAGGAGATAATGGCCTTTTTGAGAAAAGAATGGCTGAGCTTTTTTGGGGATTGAACTTCCACTCTCCATTTGGAGAACCAAGCCTCCAGCTTTAGAAGGTTTTTTTGAAGCTTTCTGGTAATAAAATGGGGGCGGAGAGATCTGGTTAGTATTGCTGTATCGTCCGCATACAGGGCCAAAATGGAAGACATCGGATTCTGCGGGATATCCGCCATGTATATAGAAAACAGCAATGGAGCTAGTAGGGATTCCTAAAATGGCATTTAGATCAGTGTGCATCAGAATTTTTAAGGGTGGATTGTCATAGATTTTCAATTTCCAATGAAAACTTCCACACCTGTAATTTCAAGGTTAGCGGCTGGTGGGTTGTTTACAGAATGGTGCGTAATGTAATTTTTAATGAAGGTGGCAGTGCCACGACCTCTGTAGTTGGATCTGTCATCTCTGTACATGAGATAACCCCGTATTTTGGGACTGGTAGAGGGTCTAAGGTGTGTTTCAGTGATTAGTATAATAGCAGGTTGGTATCTGTAAGTGAAATCTTGTAGCTCCAGAATTTTGTTCCTTAAGCCGTTCGCATTCCATACAATGATCTGAAGAGGGGCAGGAATGAGTTTGTTTTTATTCATTTATGATTGCTGTGAGGATGGCCTGTATTTCCTGTAGGAATCTTTTGGTGGTGGTTGCTGAAGCGTTAGACATGCTGAAGCTTTAGACATGCTTTTATCATGTTAGCTAAAGAGGCTGTAATAACTGCTGTCAGATTAGTAGGTGCTATTGGCTGATTTTGTTCTGATATTGGTTTGTTAGTACGGGCCACATCGGCATAACTTCCTGTTTGCCTTTGGCTTCCACTGTCTTTGAAGGTCACCGACTGTTGCTGCCGAGTCTCATGCTGTGTAGCAGGGGGCCTCGGGTATTCTTTTACTAGCGGAAGAAGGCGATTTAGCTGTCTTCATCCCTTTGTTTTTTGGATGCTGAATACATCCCTTGTAGTTTGCTGGATGAGGGTCACCACAGTTGACACATTTAACCGAGGTGATTTTTGGCTTGGTGCAGGTGTTAGTGGGGTGGTTCTTAGAACATTTCAGGCATTTATACTCTGCCTTGCAGAGTCTTTGAGCATGTCTAACCTTCTGGCATCTATGGCATTGACCAGTAGATGCCCTTTTACGGAGTGACTCTGGGGTATCCGGAGTCCACAAACAGATGTTAAATCATAGATGTTCTTATAGGCTTTGTGGATCTCCACCAAGACCAGAGGCATAGGGGATTTGTCCGCTCTAGTCATTCTGCTGATCTTAATAGGTGACAGGTCCTGGTGGAGGAGGTCAGCCTCAATTTCATCTGTAGTTATATCCTCCGTGACACCACGCAGTACTACCTTCAGATTTTTCTCCGAACTAAGAGAAAAGGTGTGGTAGTGAATATTGCTGGAGTCTAACACCTTAGTCAGTTTCCTGTAATCAGTCGCAGTAGCCGGCTGAATTTTTATACCATCATCAGTGTTCTTGGCTGAGAGATACTGTATCTGTGAGTTTATCATGGTGGACCTTAATTGTGTCCATTTTTTCTTTTCTCGGAGGACTATCGGTGTAACCCTCTCTTTCGTGGCGTTCGAGGGATTGGAACTGGGAATATCCTCTTCCATACCAAAATCTATGGGAGGTTCTGTGTCAGTGATTTTCGCACACTAACTTCTTCAAAGTCTGGGGGAGATTGCAACTGAGTAATGAATTCCTCACTTGTATCGTCCGAGTTATCTTCTGTGACTGCAGAGGGTGGGAATGAGTCAAAAAGCTTAAATTTTACCGGCCAACTATCACTGAAAAGGTTTCCTAATCGGAGGAATTCATTATAAACCTCCTCGAAAATGGTCTGGTTTAGAGGTTTTGCCATAGCAAATTCCGTAGACATGATCTGGTGTTTTCCAGCAGTACGATATATAGTTTAGTATGCCATGTGACTAGGCTTAGAAGATAGTTTTCGACGGAACTAAAAATTGAAATTAAAGTATTTGCGCACCTGTAACTTACAAAAACTTTTCGTAATCAAAAAGCTCGATCAATACATGTGAACATAATACTCGACACGAAAGCATAAATTGCTAAAAAAACATATCAATCTAATTCGCAATTCACCATAAATAATACACGAAACACTAACACGCGATCCGCCATCTTAAAATTTGATTCCTGTTTTATTCGTCCTAAGTCCTTAAAAGGACTGGCTTAAAGGGGCGAAGCAATAATGCTTTTCATATTCCCCGTTATATATATATATATACATATATATACAGGACAGTGTAGGGATAAGGTGTTATTGAGCTATATAAAGCTCTGATCATGGCAGGAGGGTAACAGCAATAGCCGAGCCTCAGTTAGAACTTCATTGGCTACAGCATTGCCATCCATTACCCTCCAAGGGTATTATCAATCACCGCATCTCACGGTCGATTCCAATTCTACTCCCAATCCCTCTATTTTGTTCGCAAAATGTTTTATTCGGATATACAAATTACTAATCAGATAAAAACTGGTGCATGAGAAAATTTCATTATTTTTATAAATATTTTTCTTCGTAAAGTTATTGTTTTAATTATCATTATTTAATTATAGCTGCGTTTGTAAAGATTTTCTTATTTTAATATCTAGTATAGTTTAGTACACGCACACACATTCTTAATTATTATAAAACTTTTTTTTTTAAATTTCGTTCGTGTTTCAATATGCGATTCTTGAAACAAAACTCTTTTTTTCATCCATTCGTTTTGAGTAAATCGGCTGCGATCATTATCCTTAGTTTCATTCTACTTTATAACTTCATTTATTTCATAATTTTTGATCTCCCATTATGCCTGCATCGTATTCAATACAACCTCTTCTACAATCAATAAAAGCTTCTTTTTTTCCGTCATCAATTATTTCTCCTCCAAACATCCTAATTCCCGTGGCGCTCTGAACATGTGGCAACACCACATAATAAACCCCATTAATGGCTGATAACAGCAATTCCAACAACGCTCATATCTAATTACAGCCAACATACAAAAACCACCCATTATTTCAATGCGAAAAAAAAAAAAAAGACCTGCCGACATTTCATGGTGATTAATTAATTTGTTCCAAGAGACCAAATGTAATTACATCTCACAAGTGACACGGGAAGAAAAAAAAAAGTATCTTTTGTTTGGATATGTTTACTTCTTTTAAATTTAAACTATGAGTAATGTTAATTGATACAAATAGCAGGAAAAAGTAACGTAAAGAGGATATCCATGAAGCCATTTCAGTAAATTCGTTTTATGGCGATGTTTATAGAGAATGAGGTTCCACTATTGACGCAGTCAAACAGCCATTTCAATGTATTATTACTCCGTTGAAAACAATTTATTTGCAGATACAGACCCTTAGGAATATAATAAAATACGTAAAAGTATTTAGACTAGAAAAGGAAGCCGTGAAGACAAAGATTCTGACAAATACTGGATTCCAAGCATTCAATACTTAGACAATTAAATGCCATTTTTATTTTAATTTGTTCAGACTACTTTCCTTGAGATGTTATTCGATTATTCCTTTGTAATATACGTGTTAGCATATAATTTAATGCTCTTAAACTAGTCTTACGGAAGATGCCAGCCACTAATATTGTGGCTGGCATCTTCTCCAAGGGGCAGAAACATAGTAAACAACTAATAGATTACAAAGCCGATGCTGTTTAGACAGATTAATGGGTTATATACTAATTAGAATATTTATCGTCTAAAGCATTTTCAATTCCATGTAATGAACTAAGAATGCTCATTAAACCAAAATATAAATTTGTTGTTTCGTGAACGGATAAGGACTGTTATCATCTTTCCACAGTTCCTTCGCCAATTCCTTGATATTTGAATAGCGACAATGGTTTTGCTTTAAAATGAATTATTTTCAAAATAATGCAGTTATTTCTAATATATATTAGATGCATGTATGTGTATTTGTAACTTTCTGTGTGTGTGGCTTGTTAACTTACAGTGAAAATAAAACATTCGACTGAAATTTGCAATTCTTGCAAAAAAAATGTATTGATTCATCAAAATTAATACAAAAAGAGTACACCAAAATAAGTAAATATGGATCATATATCAACGTATTATTTTCTTGTCAAATAATACATTGCAATTATTGTATAAACAAAAATTACAATTTTTGTATAACGTATTAAACATCGTACTTCAAAAGGATATTCTTGCACGGTAACAAACAGTACTATTCGACTCCGAAGATATTTATCGAACTTATTAAGAGATAAGTTATGTTTTTCCCATTATTAACTTTAAAAAGTTCAGGCGAGTTTGCCAAAGTCCGTAGTAACGAACTGAGAGTTTCTCCTTATCAATGGAAAAATATAAATTTTTATTGCGGAAGAGTGTGCAGTGGTCGGAGAATTAATGAATCCACATGACCTCTTTGTATCGATTATAAGTTTGTCGTGCTTAATAACAGTGTCGCTTTTCGCAATGTGGCGCTAATATTCATGAAAACCTGGTTATGATTTAAAAAGGAGCAAAACATCCATTTTCCTTTTTATATAGCAATTCCCGAAAAAATCTAGAGTTTACATTATTATCGTGGTTGGTTGATAGTTGGGTTAAAGCTTAGATAATGTAAACTCTAGAGTTTTTGGATTATCATGAAAGTCATCTGCGACCAATACCTGGATGATAATTTTTGAGCATGTTCTTTAAAAAAATAATTGTGTTTAAAAAATTGATCAGAATCCTATCCAAAATCTATCTTAATTTTTGTTAAAGAAATGTCGCATATTGGTTATTAGAAGTGAATCTTGCATTAATATATGCAAATTTTGAACACCAATTTTTCCAAGTCAAACATATTTCTATTTTATGGTCTTGATAAGGGAGAGAAGTATACGATTCTTGTACATAGTTTTCAGACCTCTTTCCTGTATGTTCATTTTGGTTTCATTGGTTTTGAACACCCACAAATCTCCTCCTCGTGCACACCACTTTCCTGCGCTCAATCATTTAAACAGATCCATTGTACTCGGTGATATTCACAAATGTTTTGAGGTTCCCATATCAGTTTATTTGCTTTCCAAATAAAAAAAAAGCTCCTCAGGTTTTAGTAGAAAATTCCTTATTAAGGATCTTCAGGGCATTGATAAGAATCGAACTTTAGGTCTTTTTAAAATGGACGTCACCCTTTATACATTTATTTAATTCCATCTTAAATTCGTGCGATAATATTTCAATTTAATACGAATCCAATTACTTCGCTGTGATGATTCGGTTTTCGTTTAAAAAAAATAAATAATTTTATGATCTAAATCCAGCAATAGCATCTAAATTAGAATCTATAATAAACCCAGAAATATCAATTGAACAATATGCTTTATTCCTCTTATCAAATTCTCATGATGAAAAAAAAAAAGGTTACATCTCCTTGTTATTCATAAATATTTCAATAACAAATCATACTGGGGTAGACAGAAATGGAAAGTATTCTTTTTGATTTAAACTTCATTTCAGTTTTAAGTGGAATATGAAATTTGAGAATAATTTAGAATATATAATACGGAGTCGCTTCAATCAACGCATAAAATTAACCAAAAGAACTCGTTCTTTTATCTAATCTAACTTGAATTTAGAAATTCATGTTAAACTTAGATATACTCATTTTGAAGAGTAAATGGAGGAGGGTTCTATATTGAAATACCTTTTTTAAATATCATAGAGAAAAACTTCTCAGACGACGGCGATCTTCTTTCTAACAAACGTTTTTTAGGACCACACTTACGTTTCATAGACAAGCAAAATGGGTTATTTTTGCACTGATTAAACATCCGAGATATCTCACCTTTTGAAAAACCAGTCTGTTTTCAAAATCGTGAGTCCAATCAGATGAGCACCCACAATAAGCCCATTATCGAACTCCTAAAGTAAATAGTTGCCTAGAACACGTGGTAACGGATGTGACCAAGTATTTTGCATATACTGCGTAAGTGAAGTTTACATAAAGGTTTTTAATTCAGTGGCCGGTGTGTGTATTATTACTAAAGGAAATTATTACTACTATCAGTGAAGTAGGCAAGAAAATATTTAATACACACTTAAAAAAAATTAGGTTCATTTCATGAAATTTTTTCCTGATTTTTTTTTCTAATATAAGCAAAGGCTAACTGGAAAAAAGGACAAATCCCTTGAAGCGAATTAGTTTCATGGTTTGTATCTTTTTTTTTTTACTTCTTTATTAAAACTGTAAGGTTGAAGTTATTTATGTGATGATATATCATTATTTTATTTGCTTTTAACGACTGATTTTAATAGGCATGCATAAAATATAAATTAAATTTGCATACATAAAGAGTGCTATCACGATGGAAGAAAATTATATCCACTTCTATGATTCATGTTCTCGTTGCTCTAATACGAGTTTTCTGTGTAATAAAACTGTCAGATTTCTCTACACGTGCAAGCAGTTTATGTAAATCATGTTATAAGAAATGGATAGCCTGATTTATTTTGATTAAACACAGTAACTCCTTTTCGGTAACATTTCCATGACTTTGGTTAAGAGATGACGTATACGCAGACGAATATTGTTTAGTGAGTGACTGTTGCTTGTTACGTCAACTCAGATGCCGAAGGTTCGTCTCAAAGTCTTGAGTACATATTTATTCTACACTTGGCTATAAAATATGAGGGAATCCATAATAGCCTTCATTTTAGTTTCTTATTTATGCCGAATTGAAGCATTTGGCTCTATATTTCAGTAATTTTTCGACAATTTTGTTACGCAAGATTCTTGATTCTATGTCCAGAGATCTTATTAAGAGTACTCCAATACTTTCTGCGATCACAGAACATTAAATTCGTCAATAAAATAAAATAAGTTGATTTACTTACAGTATTATGTGCTATTTGTCACTTTTATACATTTTTTTTCCTCTTTCAATTTCTAAAATACTGAAATAAGCTCTAGTAGAATTAAATAGGCGTCATTACTTGATCCTGCATGCCATTCTATCCGCGTTAAGAGTGGATTGCTCACAATTTGTAATATGCATATTCATTTTTTAAAATTCTTATGCATATATATATATATATATATATATATATATATATATAATTATGATATTATAAAAATATTTTTCCTTAAATTGTTTCGTAAAATACCTATAACTTATTAATTCATTCAAACACCTTTTATTAATTTGTATCTCAATTCTTAAACTAGGGTTACTTCGCCGTTACAAATTTTTTTTCTGATTCATCATTAATTAGTTAGCGTCCGAAATTAATTTTGAGAACTTGTAGCCTGCATGATACAATTGTATTTCAGATTCCAGTTTAATTTTGAATATATACGCACGTTTACATATATTATATTATTAAGTGAAAAGTATCGAAAGTTTCGTTAAGGACGCCAGGATTTGATTAGACTTTAGCAAGATGAGTTAACCGATATCAGATGGAAATAAGGTACTCCCCACCTCCCCGATTTTATTTTTTATAAGATGGAAAATATACACCCAATATGGGATAACTGTTACCTCGAAAGTAATGAAATAACCCACGTTAGCTTTTCAAATTCAACTAAAAGATTAATCTGGTACAAGCATAGAAGTTTACTTAGAAATATCAAGGATTAATTAAACTTATTGAACCTATTCAACAGATGAATTGATTCTTGTGATTTTTGAAGCATTTTTATGCATGTTATATCCGTCATTATCTGCAAAATAAACAATATACAATGATACCGTTCTAAAAAAATATATAAATAAAAAAACCTATAAATCCTGATTATGTAATTATATTATTGCACTCGTTTAAGATTAATTTCGCAACAAGCTGACACTAATTATTTTGCCAATTCTATTGATTAATTTTTATATTTATAATTAATATGTAGTTGTTTTATTTGCTTCAAACATTGACAATTAATATCCAATGTTCTCGTATAATACATTTTCCAATTATTGAAATTTAACACACCATTTTAAAGCGAAAATCAAGACGATCCAAAAATCCCAAGGAGAATAGCAATGTAGATTAATAGATTAATATTAGCTATACACAACGGCTAAGTTAACCAAGTGTGCTTTGGGAAAGTATGTTGTACTCACGTTTCGTTATGACTGTATGGTCCATCTCATCTGTAACGAGAGAGTTTTATGCTTCCCCTGGCAAACTACAAAGTTTCACAAAAAATACAAACTACAGAAAATTTGCACGCAGCATTCTCTAATCGGCCTCTAGTCCCATTGAAAGAGTGCACTACCCCTAAAACGCAGCAGCTGTGAAGAAATGCATACCCGAAACACTAGAGATAAGAATTAGGTATCCGTTGTAGACTTCTTAAACTATTTCTTCGGTGTCTTGATATTGAGGTCAGAATCTGTTTCTATTACCGCCCCCCCCCTCTTTCCTCGGTTTAATTCTGATGTCATTCTGTGCTGAAGATACGTTAATGTTGCTCGTTGGCAAGGCAACCATCTGTCGTTTATGTCAATATTCTGATTAGAGGTCGCTAGTGCAGCACGTATGGGATGCAGTAGTATTAGTTACCTTGAAGCAGTGGATTCTGCTAAGCGACGGCGGTTCTTTGGTTAAACACGACCCTAGAGCACGTGAGAGACAGAAATAAGAAAGATTGTCGGTAAAAGTGCCACAGATTTTTTTATTATTATTATTATTGGTTTTACATCACATCTGCGACTCTTTCATATTCTTATTTTTAAGGAAGTTGTAACCAACCCATGGGATGCACGATTTTATTCGGCAGCTGTCTCCGATTTCTTATTACTGCAGGACTTCGATTTTTTTTTTCATGTATAGAGATTTTATGCTATTTTTCTTAAAACTTTCTGAGTTAAGTTTTCTTTAAAGCTGTGCTTCTCTTAATGAAAATTAATAATTCAACAGGCCCAAGGGAGGTGTGGTAGTAAACCACAAGATATGTAAGGCATCGTCCTCATTAGCCAGAGTAATCAATGCCTTAAAACCTTAGCTATTGATCTTAACCAGTGTAAATAAACACTGGATTTGGAGCCTTTTTCCGTAGTGTCACGACCTACGTACAACACTATAATTGTTACATAATTGCAAGTGCATGGCTATCGACTTCATTGATCAGTCTAGTAATAAAATGGGAGAAGAGAACTCTCACATCACACATATATAGTTACTTTATCGCAATACAAACCAACGATCTATAGATTCACTTTATTTATGTCAATGTAGTAGAGGGAATTTGATTTATGACGCAAATGCCATTAAAATCCACCTACCTAAAACAGAGTTATATACTTGCAAATAAAGAGAGAAAAATTAACTGAAGCGTATTTTTTACACAAAATGTCTAGCTGCACGATGAAAGTAAGTGAAACTTAATGAAATATACTGAACATTTAATAATATTTGCAATTAATCAACGTACAGTGTAGAGTCATTTTCACTATAACTTCAGGGCTTACCATAAGGTAAGTCCTGAAGTTTTTCTATGGAATTTTTTTATGGAATATCTTTATAATATTTATTTTTAAAATAAATATTTTGTTGTTCGAGCAAATCAAATGTATATTTTGATCAGGTTTAATATATATATACATATAACTGCTTTATGTTTCAAATGCCCGCTTTCGATTTATCTTTTTCTGAAGATAGTTCCTAGACAATATTCAGCTCAACAGTATCTATAACTCTGCCATCTCTTTCAAAAAGCTATTAAAACAGCACTAACTGGAACAAGAATAAGTAACAGAGGGAAAACAATTGCTATTGTCAGCCTAATCTCTTGGACTTTCTTAATGTTACATATAAATTAATATCTCGAACTTATATATCTTGAAATAAAAAAACATTTGTCTTAAGAAGTAGTGGTTGTAATAAAATAAGTAATTACAGTACCATATGTTTTGTTGCATCACAGTCTGGTCCTGGAGACCTTCCAAGCAACATATCGAGTGGATGTTTTACTTTTTGGTTATATTAATACGTATGGTGGGTAATCTTAAAGAGCACCATTTGGCATCATGCCAAGGCATTTTCCACTGGTCTTTTAGTACTTGCTAACTTGATTTCAAGGATTTCTCCTTTAGTTAGCCAAGTGCGATACGAGCAAAACGCATTTGAAAGACTATTATTCTTAAGATATGTGAGTAATCGCATTAGTTTTGTATGTGATAAATAGTATTGTCAATGATAACTATCTATATGTAATAGTAAGCAGATTTAGAAGAATAAAATGAAATGTCGATAGGTGATGACGTTACAAAAGAGAGAATAATGTGTGCCAACTTCGCTATGAGTTGCCTTGATATTGTTACGACGATCACTGGAGATTACGTTTTTTTCTTATTCAGTCCTCCTTATTACATATGAATTAAGGCTTATTTTATGCACATTTAATCCAGATTTAATCTTGACTTATTCCACTACAAGTAAAAGTAGGACTCACTATACCTGCATAAATTAGATTCCGTTAGATGTAACTAAGATGCTTATGCTTCCATGTATTATATTATAATTAGCTTATAATCATTCAGAAATGAATAAATTACTATGCTGAAAACAAATCGTTTTTGTAGTAATGTTATAGACCACCAGAAGAAAGGCCTTCGTAAGTCACCGTCTAGAGGAACTTTTCTAGGCTTTTTCACCCCAGCTGATTTTTCTAGATTTTCTAGATTCTACTTTAAAACTCCGTTTGTAACCCCCAAAACTTAAAAAACCGACAAAAGAACGCGTCTATTTCACACAATAATATTGTTTGGTGTTTAGACGCGATAGCTGGTGGAAGTTGTCTACTGTATTCTTCCGAGATCTTGTAATCATCGGTAGCTGTGAACCTCAACTACTTGTGACGAATTAGGAGTGAAGACAGACTACACACCGATTTCCAAAAGTTAGAAGTGAAGTCGTTCTACCTACTCTATTTTTGAGATAAATTTGTTCAACTGCAGGTGAAACACAGGAATACAGTTGTTCCTGCCATAATATCATTTCAATGTACTAAGTTTACCATCAATTTTTGTTCTTTATTATCGCATTTCTTTCCCAAGAAAAACTTACTTATATAACAATTTGATATCAACGAATTGATTTATTGAGAAAAGAAGTACATTATATCAGTGTTATTCATGATACCAACAGGAAAAAAATTAAATAAATCAACGACTTTTAGTGAGATTTGGAGTTCATATCAGTAATGCCATAGAACGGTCTTTACAGGGACATCTGTGTTAACATAGCAGAAAGGCCTTTCCAATCTGATCTATAAAGTCTACAGACGAGCTTGAAAAGTTAAAAAGGTTACGTATTTACAGAACAAATTGAGTGTTGGCAGTACTCTCATCGGATGATAAGTTACGAGCATTGCTCCTAAAAAGGTCCAACATCTCGGGATGTAATAAAAAAAATAAGATTACAAGGCTGCACTACTAAAGATATAACTTTTCTACTAAAATAATATATTTTAGCAAAACAATGCTCCCCTCTTTTCAAGGCTGATAAATATTATTTTAAATTATTGATTACAATTTACAAGATGTTGATCGTAATAAATCGAAACCGTTACCCTGTCGAAACATTTTCAGTTCTTTTAGAGTAGTCTAGTAAAACCTTATTCTCAAAGTGACCTATTTTATATCTCTTGTCGTAAACGAGAAAAGTCGTAACTTTTACAAATATATTTCAGTAATTACAGCGATAGGTTGCAGCTATATTTACTCCTTCATTCATTCTGTGTTATATAACTACTTGAACCAACAGAAAATTAAAAAAAAAAAAAACATTCTCAAAGTTTAATGAGCAACATATGTGAACCATGAACTTCTTTGGGTGATGGATTAACTCCTTGACTCTTCATTCCTTCATCTGAGTTCTTGATTGTGAGTGTGAGGTTTGGTGTGGGTATTTTACCCACCCTTTGTGAGTATTTTGTGTAGTTTTAACTTTCTTTTGCGATGAAGGATTTTGGTTTTCTATGTTTGAAGCGGATGGCTTGTGGAATCAACTGATTAGGGTGATTGTCTGTGACTGCGAATTTAACTCGGTGTAACTGAAGGTTTCTGATGAACCAGGGAGCATTTAGCGCCATTCGTAGGCATTTGTTCTGGATTGTTTGTAGTCTTTGGATGTTTCTTTTAGTCGTGTGTCCCTAGGCTAATGAGGCATAGATTAGTTGAGGTCTTATCACTAATTTGTAGAGGAGAATGTTGTTGTTCATGAGGCGTTCCCCCCCCAACTCCCCTTAATCGTCACAGAAGAAAGACAGAAACCACGAGAACAACAATAGATAACAGGGCTCACACCATAATAGGAATTCTAAAACATAGCCTTCCAAATATAATAGAATATTCTTGGGTTTTAATTTTATAAATAAACACTTGTGAAAAAATTAGTGGTGTCAAAATATTTTAAAGATTATACTAAATTATTAAGAAAGTTTTCACTTTTATTTAATTTATACTATAAAAGATTATATATATAAATTAAATGTTTATATTATATTCATTTTTTCTTAAAAATGGTATGCATAATAAGGATTTAAAATCTACAATCATTATATATAACTACTATGAAATAATTATCGCTTGAAGAGGAGTAAATTTTAATTACACTAATTAATTAACGTTACTTACACCAAAATAGATTTCAATTCGAGACCGAATACTTAGTACAAACGAATCTTGGATGAACATGTTAACATAACAGGAAATAAGAATAAACTGAAATCTTAAGTACGTCATCCTATTTGACTAAAAGTAGAACAATAAGAAAATAATAGAAACTAGTTAGAAGTATTTTAGAAACCGATGTTAATTATAAACTGCCAAATTTGATTATTGGTAACTTAAATACATGCCCACGGTTGACTGTTTTTTCAAGTGCGGTTATTTCTTACTTCTAATATGTTTAAAAGATAACGAAACGGTTGACTAAAAGCTTGTTAATGGATTTTTCAAAATATCTTTAATAATTCTATGATACTTGTAATATGTATTTTGACTAAACTAAATTCTTACTTTTTTCTCCAATGAACTTTAAATATAAGTCAAATAACTTCCACACCATTTTTAAATTAAATTATTAAAAGAATATATAAATAAAGTGATTTTAAAATTCATAAAGGTATGGGGAGAAATTGGTTAATCGGCCGTGAGATGCGGTGATTGATTCATTAATGCCCTTGGGGGTGATGGATAGCAACGCAAAGCTGTACCAATGAAGTTTAACTGAGGTTCGGCTGTTGCTCTTACCCACTTGGGCGATGAGTTTTTGAGTTCGCTCTCTTAAGGTTTTTGCCTTAAGGGAGCACTTTGAGTCTCCGGGGAGAGTGTTCTCCGGCACGGCCCGCTGAGGGGCTTTGTCGGTGAATTATTTTCCTCGGAATTTGAGCGGTTCTGCTCAGTGGTCGGGGAGCCCGTCACTGAGTGGAACCAATGCTGAGATTAGGACGGTCTTTCGCCCACTATGGAGTGGCCTAGAGATCGTCCGTATTTTTGAGATTTCACCTTTACTTACATAGTCGGTGATTGATTCATTAATGCCCTTGGGGGTGATGGATAGCAACGCAAAGCTGTACCAATGAAGTTTAACTGAGGTTCGGCTGTTGCTCTTGCCCACTTGGGCGATGAGTTTTTGAGTTCGCTCTCTTAAGGTTTTTGCCTTAAGGGAGCACTTTGAGTCTCCGGGGAGGGTGTTCTCCGGCACGGCCCGCTGAGGGGCTTTGTCGGTGAATTATTTTCCTCGGAATTTGAGCGGTTCTGCTCAGTGGTCGGGGAGCCCGTCACTGAGTGGAACCAACGCTGAGATTAGGACGGTCTTTCGCCCACTATGGAGTGGCCTAGAGATCGTCCGTATTTTTGAGATTTCACCTTTACTTACATAGTCGGTGATTGATTTTATATGAGATCCCATATAGGGTAACGGATGGCAATGCTGAACCAGTGAAGTTTAACTGAGGTTCGGCTGTTGCTGTTATCCTGGGTAAATGAGTTCGCTCTCTTAGGTTTTGCCCTAAGGGAGCACTTTGAATCTCCGGGGAAAGTGTTCTCCCGCACGGCCCGCTGAGGGGTACTTGCCGGTGAATTATTTTCCTCGGAATATGAGCGGTTCTGCTCGGTACTCGAGTTTCACTGAGTAGAACCAACGCTGAGATTTGGACGGTCTTTCGCCCACGAATGAGTGGCCTAGAGGTCGTCCGATATTTTTGAGATATCACCTTTACTTACACATACGGTGATTGATTTTATATGAGATGCCCATATAGGGTAACGGATGGCAATGCTGAACCAGTGAAGTTTAACTGAGGTTCGGCTGTTACTGTTATCCTGGGTAAATGAGTTCGCTCTCTTAGGTTTTGCCCTAAGGAAGCACTTTGAGTCTCCGGGGAAAGTGTTCTCCGGCACCGCCCGCTGAGGGGTACTTGCCGGTAAAATATTTTCCTCGGAATATGAGCGGTTCTGCTCGGTACTCGAGTTTCACTGAGTAGAACCAACGCTGAGATTTGGACGGTCTTTCGCCCACGAATGAGTGGCCTAGAGATCGTCCGATATTTTTGAGATATCACCTTTACTTACACATACGGTGATTGATTTTATATGAGATGCCAATATAGGGTAACGGATGGCAATGCTGAACCAATGAAGTTTAACTGAGGTTCGGCTCTTGCTGTTATCCTGGGTAAATGAGTTCGCTCTCTTAGGTTTTGCCCTAAGGGAGCACTTTTAGTTACCTGGGAAAGTGTTCTCCGGCACGGCCCGCTGAGGGGTACTTGCCGGTGAATTATTTTCTTCGGAATGAGCGGTTCTGCTGGGTACTCGAGTTTCACTGAGTAGAACCAACGCTGAGATTTGGACGGTCTTTCGCCCACGAATGAGTGGCCTAGAGATCGTCCGATATTTTTGAGATATCACCTTTACTTACACAAACGGTGATTGATTTTATATGAGATGCCCATATAGGGTAACGGATGGCAATGCTGAACCAATGAAGTTTAACTGAGGTTCGGCTCTTGCTGTTATCCTGGGTTAATGAGTTCGCTCTCTTAGGTTTTGCCCTAAGGGAGCACTTTTAGTTACCTGGGAAAGTGTTCTCCGGCACGGCCCGCTGAGGGGTACTTGCCGGTGAATTATTTTCTTCGGAATGAGCGGTTCTGCTGGGTACTCGAGTTTCACTGAGTAGAACCAACGCTGAGATTTGGACGGTCTTTCGCCCACGAATGAGTGGCCTAGAGATCGTCCGATATTTTTGAGATATCACCTTTACTTACACAAACGGTGATTGATTTTATATGAGATGCCCATATAGGGTAACGGATGGCAATGCTGAACCAATGAAGTTTAACTGAGGTTCGGCTCTTGCTGTTATCCTGGGTTAATGAGTTCGCTCTCTTAGGTTTTGCCCTAAGGGAGCACTTTGAGTTACCGGGGAAAGTGTTCTCCGGCACGGCCCGCTGAGGGGTACTTGCCGGTGAATTATTTTCTTCGGAATGAGCGGTTCTGCTCGGTACTCGAGTTTCACTGAGTAGAACCAACGCTGAGATTTGGACGGTCTTTCGCCCACGAATGAGTGGCCTAGAGATCGTCCGATATTTTTGAGATATCACCTTTACTTACACATACGGTGATTGATTTTATATGAGATGCCCATATAGGGTAACGGATGGCAATGCTGAACCAATGAAGTTTAACTGAGGTTCGGCTCTTGCTGTTATCCTGGGTAAATGAGTTCGCTCTCTTAGGTTTTGCCCTAAGGGAGCACTTTGAGTTACCGAGGAAAGTGTTCTCCGGCACGGCCCGCTGAGGGGTACTTGCCGGTGAATTATTTTCTTCGGAATGAGCGGTTCTGCTCGGTACTCGAGTTTCACTGAGTAGAACCAACGCTGAGATTTGGACGGTCTTTCGCCCACGAATGAGTGGCCTAGAGATCGTCCGATATTTTTGAGATATCACCTTTACTTACACATACGGTGATTGATTTTATATGAGATGCCCATATAGGGTAACGGATGGCAATGCTGAACTAATGAAGTTTAACTGAGGTTCGGCTGTTGCTGTTATCCTGGGTAAATGAGTTCGCTCTCTTAGGTTTTGCCCTAAGGGAGCACTTTGAGTTACCGGGGAAAGTGTTCTCCGGCACGGCCCGCTGAGGGGTACTTGCCGGTGAATTATTTTCTTCGGAATGAGCGGTTCTGCTCGGTACTCGAGTTTCACTGAGTAGAACCAACGCTGAGATTTGGACGGTCTTTCGCCCACGAATGCGTGGCCTAGAGATCGTCCGATATTTTTGAGATATCACCTTTACTTACACAAACGGTGATTGATTTTATATGAGATGCCCATATAGGGTAACGGATGGCAATGCTGAACCAATGAAGTTTAACTGAGGTTCGGCTCTTGCTGTTATCCTGGGTTAATGAGTTCGCTCTCTTAGGTTTTGCCCTAAGGGAGCACTTTGAGTTACCGGGGAAAGTGTTCTCCGGCACGGCCCGCTGAGGGGTACTTGCCGGTGAATTATTTTCTTCGGAATATGAGCGGTTCTGCTCGGTACTCGAGTTTCACTGAGTAGAACCAACGCTGAGATTTGGACGGTCTTTCGCCCACGAATGAGTGGCCTAGAGATCGTCCGATATTTTTGAGATATCACCTTTACTTACACATACGGTGATTGATTTTATATGAGATGCCCATATAGGGTAACGGATGGCAATGCTGAACCAATGAAGTTTAACTGAGGTTCGGCTCTTGCTGTTATCCTGGGTTAATGAGTTCGCTCTCTTAGGTTTTGCCCTAAGGGAGCACTTGGAGTTACTGGGGAAAGTGTTCTCCGGCACGGCCCGCTGAGGGGTACTTGCCGGTGAATTATTTTCTTCGGAATGAGCGGTTCTGCTCGGTACTCGAGTTTCACTGAGTAGAACCAACGCTGAGATTTCGACGGTCTTTCGCCCACGAATGAGTGGCCTAGAGATCGTCCGATATTTTTGAGATATCACCTTTACTTACACATACGGTGATTGTTTTTATATGAGATGCCCATATAGGGTAACGGATAGCAATGCTGAACCAATGAAGTTTAACTGAGGTTCGGCTGTTGCTGTTATCCTGGGTAAATGAGTTCGCTCTCTTAGGTTTTACCCTAAGGGAGCACTTTGAGTTACCGGGGAAGGTGTTCTCCGGCACGGCCCGCTGAGGGGTACTTGCCGGTGAATTATTTTCTTCGGAATGAGTGGTTCTGCTCGGTACTCGAGTTTCACTGAGTAGAACCAACGCTGAGATTTGGACGGTCTTTCGCCCACGAATGAGTGACCTAGAGATCGTCCGATATTTTTGAGATATCACCTTTACTTACACATACGGTGATTAATATTACCCTTGGAGGGTAATGAGTGGCAATGCTGTAGCCAATGAAGTTCTAACTGAGGCTCGGCTATTGCTGTTACCCTCCTGCCATCCTGCCATGATCAGAGCTTTAATAGCTCAATAACACCTTATCCCTACACTGTCCTCTACAGATAACGGGGAAGATGAAAAGCATTCTTGCTTCGCCCCTTTAAGCCAGTCCTTATAAGGACTATAAGGAAATTCATAAATGGTTGTTGATGAGTCCTTCTTAGGACTTCCAGGGTAACGAAAGGCAATGCTGTAGCCAATGAAGTTTTAACTGAGGCTCGGCTGTTGCTGTTACCCAGCCATGACTAGAGCTATTAGCTCAATAACACTCCATCCACACAGATTTACTTCATTCAGATGACGGGATAAAGAGTCAAGGACTCAGTCCATCGCCCAGTTCTTATAAGAACTATAAGAAAATTCATAAAGGGAGAAGGAATCAATCGACCGTGAGATGCGGTGATTGATTTATTCAATCGAATACCCTTGGAGGGTAATGGATGGCAATGCTGTAGCTAATGAAGTTCTAACTGAGGCTGAGCTATTGCTGTCACCCCCCTGCCATGATCAGAGCTTTAATAGCTCAATAACACCTTATCCCTACACTGTCCTCTACAGATAACGGGGAAGAGGAAAAGCATTCTTGCTTCGCCCCTTTAAGCCACTCCTTATAAGGCCAAAATTCGTAAAACCGAAAAATTAGAGTAAATGGACCATGAGAATATTTATATTTCTATATTCTTTTATTTATATTTATATATTCCTATATTCTCATAAATAAAATAATATTTTCCGGTTTTAAGAATTAATTTAAAATCATTTTATTTATATATTCTTATATATATATATAAATAAAAGAAAATATATATTCTTTTATATATATATATATATATAAAAGAATATTTATTTATATATTCTTTTATGTATATATAAAAGAATATATATATTCTTTCATTTATGAGAATATTTTTATATTCTTTTATTTATATATAAAAGAATATATAAATAAAGTGATTTTAAATTAATTCGTAAAACCGGAAAATATTCTTTTATTTATGAGAATATAATATATAAATATAAATATTCTTTTATATAAATAAAAGAATATATAAATATTCTTTTATATATATAAAAGAATATTTATATATTCTTTTATTTATATACATATAAAAGAATATATATAAAAGAATATATATTTTCTTTTATATATATATATATATATATATATATATATATATATATATATATTTCATTTATGAGAATATTTATTTATATATTCTTTTATTTATATATAAAATAATATATAAATAAAGTGATTTTAAATTAATTCGTAAAACCTGAAAATTGGAGTAATCGACCGTGAGATGCGGTGGTTGATTCATTCATTCAATCCAATACCCTTGGAGATTAATGGATGGCAATATTGCAGCCAATGAAGGTCTAACTGAAGCTCGGCTATTGCTGTTAACCTCTTGCCATGATCAGAGCTGTAATAGCTCAATAACACCTTATCCCTACACTGTCCTCTACAGATAACGGGGAAGATGAAAAGCATTCTTGCTTCGCCCCTTTAAGCCAGTCTTTATAAGGATTATAAATTAATTCGTATTATAGAAGTTCTGTATGTTGAAAACTACAACATTCTTTCGCCGTTATATTAATTTACGAGTACTTTCTCTCATCCTCTATAACCAGTCAAAGCATTTGGATTTACATTCTAAATTTCATTCAAAGTATAAATGGCAGATAAAATCAAGTTAGTGATGTTCCAACAGCCATTCTCAGTCTCTTTATTTATTTTTTTTAATTATAACAATGATGAATGCGATGACTTGGTTGGTAATTTACCAAATGGAAGCCATAGCCACGTTTTCAGATTCTAATATGAATATTAACGAGTGAAACTTATCCAATATTAAGCACACTCGCCTTGCTTCATTAAGTTGCCAATTAGACATACATACGAATACATTCATTCGTATTATACATAATTATACGAATGTTATGTTATTATCTTCGTCAATACTCTTCGTCAATATTCGATATTTCTCTAGAAAGATTAAAAAAGAAACAATCATCAATGTCCATTAACTTCTACAATGGCAGGGATTAAAACACAGAACTCTTCAGCCGTAGTACTTTATGCTGACTCAACTCATGTAATGAAAGATTTCCATATAAAATTATATAAACCTAGATTTGCTCCCGCAGCGTATATTGTATATTCAAATGAATGTTTTTGACCAGTTAGTAAGATGAATAATGTGCACACGCACAAATATTCCTTAAATGTAACAAACTTTGCTGTTTAGATGCCCACCCTCAGTGAAAATTGAAATTTCAAAATAACAGAGCATTACTTGGATCGTGCTGTACAATGTTTATTGTACAGCACGAAATGTTGTGATACAAAGGAAATGTACTATTACCTTAGAAATGCAGGGAGGTTTTGGACTCCCATAATATGTTTGGTTTTTAAATCCAGCTACCATGACATAGTTCTCGGATCTATTTTTAAGAGTATAATTGCTTTGGTTATATTATATCTGCAGTGACTACCAAAACAAACACAAAAGTATGAAATAAATTTTCTAACGAATTACCAACCACTTCTTTATCTACTTCATACATGAACATTGAGATGACAAACTTAAGATTGGTCTCCCTGGTAGCAAAAGAGAAATATGATCGATGATCCATTGTTCCTGGCCTGTGGACATTTGCGTTTGAGTGCCAATGCAGGAATTACTGACATATTACTGAAACATAAAAAAGTGTGGATAGAAGTGAAATTGTTTCCACTCCCTCCCTCCCCCTTGTAAAAACCAAGAACCACAGAAGATCCTTCAATGTGGCAGAAGTCTTCAATAGATTCATGATATGTCATGGAGATTGGTGACTTCCGCATAGGCAATGTATAAATCAATCAGCAATCCCCGACAGATTTTCGATCATCCTTCATAGGCTTGGGACAAGCTTCAAGATGTTGAGCGACACGATCGAAAGACTTCTTCACGTCCACAAAAGCTTATTCGTCTCTCGTTCTATAAGCTGAACATAACTTAAGAGATGTCAACCACAGAATGTGCGTCGCTGATCTCTCAGGAATCTCATTGATCTGAGAACTTTTGACTTGTTCTGTCCAGGCGACACTGGAGCTAGTGGTTCGATATTGTAAAGAAACATCTTAACTCGGAATGAAGTTTGTTAGATTAATGAAAAGTTAGTTACGTGCCAGTAAGTGTTTTTGTTTACTTTGGTAAAAGCCCTTATAGAGAGATAGTAAAAATGTCATGAAAATTTAGAATGAAGTAGGTAACACAGTGTCTCAGTAGAATGTATCAAACTATACTCCGATTCCATCCTGTCTAGGGCGTCCATTTAGTTCCTTAGTGATGTCTTTAGATCGTTTAGGCCATAAAAGGCAGTCTATGTGCTGTCAAATTCTTCTAAACGCAATCTAATGGCAATGTTTCGCAAGCACGTATTTCATATTCTAAATTTTAATTTTGTATAATAGTGTATGTGTTGTAGTATGTCTTCAGTGTTGGTTTCATCTTTTGTTAATCTATGATCTGGCAACTAGTTTAGCTAAATAAAATAGGTTTAACCGAATGTGTGACGCAACTTACCTGATGAGCTGGCCAATCTTGTATGAAAAATCCATGGATTTGTCATTTCAGCAAGGAGATATGGACTAAATCACAACACCCCCATGTCCGGACAGAAAAGAAATATTTAAATCTGGAAATGTCATTCTCTGGTCAGAGACATGATTAAGAAAAAAAAAAGCAGCCAAACATCGGAAAGAGTCCATGCTGATTATGCACTCTTGCCGATGTTGAAGCGATCTATTGTAGTCCCAACTAATCCGCGAAGCAGGTCGCTCTGCGAAGTGTTGGATGCAGAATCCTAGAAACATTATGCAGGCTGGGATTTAAACACGTTGCAATTCCTAGAATTTTCTTTTTTTGGGGGGGGGGGGGGTCGGATTGCTATGATCTTATCAAGAATAAAATTCAGGATGTAGATCGAATCTCAACCAACTAGGCGGCATTAATTAAGCAACTGGCCGAGATCTATAAAATGTTTTGCGTAGTTGACAAGGCCAAGCGTGAGCGCAGACACTTACACTCACACTATGCAACCATCAGTGTTGTGTTTAAGATGGTGAAATAGAAATAATGCCGACACATCTGGAATGTAACCTAACCAAAGTTATAAAATTTCAACACTTTGCATATAGAATGAAAAGAAATAGAATCGTGTAAGCAAATAAAAGTTTCTTGAAAACACAACATCCGATTCTTTAAATTACATAGCCGTGTCTCATACTACGGCAATAAAATACGAATCATGAAGTACCACAATCAGGACTAGATATCAAAGTTACATTCAATCCAAAGCGACCGATAATGTATAACGCTACTGTCAAGATGGGTGAAGCAAAAATCCTTTTCATATTCCCCTTTGTCTGTAAAGGAAGTTATTTGGGAAAGGAAGTTTTGTAAGCTTTAAGCTCGCACTCTGGGGGCAGTTGTATTAGTTATGATCAGCTGGGAGTAGAACAGCCTTCGGTCTTTTGTATTTGCAGTACTTTGCTTCCTTGTAATCGACAGCTTGTCTTGTGCGAACTTGACTTGACTTCATGAAGAATTTTTTTGCGAGTTCATGAAGAAGGGAGGAGTTGCATGGAATGTTTCTCGATGAATCTGTGAATTTTTGTTGAACCACGGGGCGTCCAGAATCATCCTTAGGCACTTATTTTGGATTCTTTGTCGTTTTGAGATGTTTGATAGTGAAGGGTGACTCTATGCTGGTGAGGCGTAGGTAATAACTGGACGTATAACTATTCGGTAAAGTAGTAATTTATTTTGTAAGTTCAATTTACTCTTGCGGTTGATCATTGGGTAGAGTTGAGCTATTACTTTGGATATCCTGGAGCCAATGAAATTGATGTGCTTGTTAAAAAGGAGTTTCTTATCCAGTAGTACCCCAAGATATTTGGTCTCTGATTGTTATGGGATGTTTTGACCAGAGAGCAAGATGTCTTCCTTAATGCAGGCCTTTTTTCTAGAGAATGACATGGCTGAGCTTTTGAGGGGTTTTCTTGAATCCTCCAGTTGGTTAACCATTTTTCCAGTGCGTTAATACTTAATTGGAGTCTACTGATTGCCAGGCGAGGGCTGAAAGTCCTTGCTAGAAAAGCGGTGTCGTCGGCATAAAGGGCCGTAATGTTCTTGAATTTAAAGGGATGTTTGATATGTAAATTGTGAACAATAGTGGTGCCAGAAAGGAAGCTTGAGGTACACAAGCTAAAAGGTTTTGCCTTAATGAAACAATTCCGTTAAGCTTTACTTGCATCTGTCGCTAGTATGATTAATAAGTTTTACTAGCTTAATTGGGATGTTGTTTTCAATAAGTTTGAAGATAAGGCCTTGGCAACGTCCAAGAACACTGCATTAGTGTGGAGGTGCCAGTTGAAACCATGGATGATGTTTCTGTTAATCGGTGAATTTGTTGCACTGTGCTCTGAGCTTTGCGAAAACCAAATTGCTCATTTGAGATTATTTTATGTTTGTCCACTACTAGTTGCAGCTTGTTAGGATGACTTTTTCTGTTACTTTGCCGAGGCAGGAAAGAAGACTGACGGGCCTGTAGCTTTGGAGGAGTTGTGGTTATTACAAGGCTTTTTCAGGGGAATGATATCAGCAGTTTTCGAAGCTGTGGGAACGTACTGGAGTCTTAATATGGAATTGGTTACATTAACTAACTAGATGCATTATGGCCTTGGGAGTAATTTTATTATTCTATTGATGATGCCTTCGGGACCAGGAGCCTTTTTATTCTTCAATTGGGATATATTGTTGATTATTTCTGTTGGAGTAGTGAGGATGATGAGATCTGAATGATCCTTAGGCTGTCTTAAGGCTCTTCTGAGTTGACGACGGACTTTATAAATGAGATTAATATTTGAGTGTTTGTAAGATGGGCTGCATTGATTTTTCAATGTATATATATATATAAATATTTTCAAAAAAAAAATCATCTAACGCCTTTTTATTCACGTATACGGGGAGTAGGCGAGGCCATTTAGCCCTATCTAACTTTTGGAGACTGAGTGGGCAGTTCAATCTCCACTGGTACCAATCAGAGATAGATGGCCCAAGGCTATCACAAATTAAGCGGTACGCAGTGAAGAGAGACGGCTCAAATGTGCCGCCATCTCGCGGTCCCTAATCCTAACACAATATATTTAATGTCTGAAATAATGTGGGTGCTACGGTCGATTTTCATGAGTTTACAGGACGAAAAACCCGAGTTTCCGGGAGGAAAAACCCGCTTGCCCGTGCCAGAGATCGACTAACTCGGGAACCGGTCGAAAAAAGGCTTAGAAAAATTTCCTCTAGTCGCCGACTAGGAGTTCAATATTCGTGGCAACAGAGTCCGAGGAAACAAATCAAGGAAAAACAAAACCATACCATCACATTGCGCTTCCAAAAACTTACACACTATTTGCACCACTGAAGATGACCTGATTGTTGGTTTCAGTAATGTGGATGTTGCATATTGTGGTCCTACCATGGAAACTCATCTTGTGAGCCTCGGTTCTGAATTTTTTGTACATATTCATGTTCTGGTCGATGCCTGTAACTCCGCATTCATTGTGTTCCTTAAAATCTATCAATACTTTTCGTCATTTAAAAGGCTACTTAGAGATAGACGAGTGAAAGATTACTTCTCTTCGCAAACAAACCTGCAGGTCAAGTGTTTGTTCGTAAGATTGAACTCGGCATAATAAGCATCTCTTACAGCGCCACCTGCTTCACTACTGCACGTCAAATAATAAAAAAAAAAGGTGAGCATTCGGCAACAGATTCATGGTGATTTACCAGCTTTAGCTGAAGAGACGAAACCGATAAACAGTTGAAGAATGCTACGGAAGGGATGAGGTTGCGTATTAGACCAGTAGTATTGTATCGTACATTATATTATTAAGAAGCTGTAATTGCGTTATTCCTGATGGGTACATTTCTGATTTCTTTAAAAAAAATTAAACAATAAAAGCGTATCAAAAAATACTTTGATCTTCCCTGTTAAGCGTTTTGAAAGAATTCATCATTGGATAAAGAAAGCTGTAAAACTTCATTTGATCACGTTGTTTTTTCATGTTCGACTAGAAATAACATCAAAGACCAACCTTCTAGGCATCGCTCATATGTAATCTCAGCAGAAATAATTAAGCAATATTTCTAAACTGAATATAAGCCCATAAATAATACACTGTAGCATACATGGTACACCACTGACAACTCATTAAGCGAGCACAGACCTCTGGAGTATTCACTTCATTATATTAGATTACCGATCAATACATAAAAAAAAAATTGCATGTAGAACTGCATTAACTTTGGAGAACTTCGATGATGTATTAACGATGAAAAAACGCCCTCTTTGGGCGATTGGATACGTTAATGATATGAAAAATTCCAGCAATATATTAAACGTCAAGCTTTGTACAATGATGAGAACTAACAAATGCTTAGTTTGTAGTTGTCATTAAGCTTCCAGTTGAAGTCATCTTATACATTCGAAACTGTCATTAACGAGCGTCACCTGCCAACTTCATAAGCGTGCAGATATAATCATTCATTACTGGACAACTCATTAGTGGCTCCCTCTGGTGACAAAGTTATTCTGACATCCAAAAAATAAAACGGTGTGCCAGATACTACTCAAGAGGCTGTTTATTATCTGCCTCTTACTGCTGTCCCTCGGCACTAATAAAGTCTCTCTCTCTCTCTCTCTCTCTCTCTCTCTCTCCCATCTTCTCTATTTTCATTCCTTCCACTCTCATCACCGAAATCAATACTGTCATAGTGTCCTTTTGGTTGTGATGGCCTTTGGACAATAAGAACAGATGGTTAGCGAAAATCAAAGTAGATTAAGATGAATATTTCTCCATTAAATATTGATGATGTTTAAGATTTTATTACATTCTGAAGTATTCATTAATGATAGAGAAATACGTTATGGCTTCGTTCAAATTTATATTAAAATATTCAATTTATTATACAGTGTCACATAAAGGAGTATTCCTAATGAAATACTCCATTCCGACTAAACTGCATTCTAATAAAAAAACCCTGTGAGTAATCTACTTGACCCACACAATTAATTGATCTACTTTAATACGTATATTGGACTTTACTATCAGCCTTCCTCTGTTCCTATTTTCATTACTTTTTTTCCGACTATATATCAGTGGGGTAGAAGCATTGTTTGATAGATCTTAGCAGAACAATGGTTTCCGAGATTACAAAAACATGTTACAAAGAAAATGATAGCGCTCTTTGAAGTCAGTTATTAACAACGGCCTTTAACTGACTATTTGGCATTAAAAAGGTATCAAACGAAGGATAAGTTATCAATTATTATAGACAACTAGGTTAATTACTATTTCACCACTTCTGTTAAAGGTTTTGTACTTAAAGCAGTTTTTGTTATCATTTATTCTTTATTAATACGGTAGTAAATGGAAGGGAAAAGCTCATGATAGGTGTGACCTCTAAAACAAAACCCAATTCAGCATTATCGAAAGAGTTTATCCCCAATAAAATGACAAAACCGAGAGAACTCGAGTAACTTGTACTGTAAGTATCTTCCTCATTCCTTCTTAGTCCTGCAGCAACTTCAGTTTCAAATGCACACCAGGGCGTGAAAGAACTAAGTTAATTAAGGACGATTGGATTTGTGTAATTTCCCCAGCCACTATACAGAACCAGAAGCAGCTCAAGTCGATAACTTCTTTCTTTGAAAATTGACTGATCGATTTACAGCGAGAGTCTGCATTTATAGAGAATCAGAAATGCCGAGTGGTGCTGACTTGTCCATGTACTCTTCAATGTCACCGAGAGCTATCAAAGGATTAATCCTATCATCTAACTAGCGATACTATTAAAATATATTCACCACCAGTTTAGCGGAGTTATAACGTAGGTTATGAGCAGGAGATAATTCTTGATGAGTACGTACTCTGATAGCAATCAACAGTTGCCACAAAGGCAAAAAATATTTAAAAAATTTGCTTAAAGTTCCACGTCTTCTAACAAATAAAGATATCAGATCATATTTTAGTAGATAGTATAAAGCACCCGGATGAAATAGTGCTAACTAATGAGATGAACACAGACCTGAGTGCTTACGAATTTGTTAACCTTTCCTAGCTTAACTAACTGTAAATTACGGTAGAAATGCTTCAAATACAATAATTACTGCTGTGAATTAATAGCCTATTCGGCGTGAAGCATCTGTTTTATAAAATCATTAATTAACTTAGAAGATCGAATGGCGTATACACTTGTGTAAGGAAAACCCTATTTGTGTAGAATACCTATGAATACGTCTATTGGCCGAATGAATATCAGAAACTAATGATTTCCTTTTCTGAAAAAGTCGGTTTTCCGGTGTATATTTGGAAGGAAAAATGCATATTTTTTCTTCAGAATATTATGTATGCTGAGATTTGGAAACGGTGTTATTCAGCTATAGGTTCTGGTCATGGTGGGGTAACGGCAATAGCCAAGCCTCAGTTAAAACTTCATCGGTTACAGCAGGGCTGTCCAAAGCACTGCCAGCGGGACGCATGTGGCCCGCGGTGCGATTTTGTGCTGCTCGCCTGTGGGTTTTGATTTTCACTAGCGAAAAAATAAAATAACAATTTGAATCGAATGCGCATTAGATATTTTAATTCTATCACTAATCGATAATCTCGATGTTGATAATTTTATTTGGTGTTTTTACATCACTATACACCCACATGTTTTTCAAATATTAGATGTGTCAAAGAAGAGTTCTTACACTGCTTTGTTCCAACGCGCATGCTCCTGGTGCTCACGGGGGAATGTGAGCGCGACATTTTTTTTTTTTTAATGCGGCCCTCGGATTACCAAAGGTTGGACAGCCCTGGGTTACAGCATTGCCATCTGTTACCCTCTGGATTCCTCCACCAGTATCTCTATTTTTAGGCATGCCAGTTGGAACTTCTTTGGGAGATGGACCGAGTCCTTGACTCTTTATCCCTATATCTGTTTTTAGCCTGAGGGGATTATTGTGGGTAATTTACCCGCTCATTGTGAGCATTGTAAGCTTTCTCTTGCGACGGCGGATTTTATATATGAAACGATCTGAGGGTTTGTAGTCCGCTGCCTATCGAATTAGTTGATTTGGGTGATTATCTGTGATTGTGAAGAAATTTTCTGCAATGTCTGTCATGTAGGTCTTGATATCTGGAAGATTGGCTTCTTGGTGTAACTGGAGGGTTCTGATGAACCAAGGGGCATTAAATGCCATTCTTAGGCATTTGTTCTGGATCGTCTGTAATCTGTGGATGTTCTGTTTAGACGTGTGTTCGCAAGTTAGTGAGGCATATCTGAGGTCCTATCATTCTGATTTGTAGAGGACAATTTTGTTGTTTATATCTAGGAAGCTGTTTCTATTCAAAAATGGATATAGCTGTGCAATAGTCTGACTTGGTTTAGTGGAGACACTATTTATGCGTGTCTTGAAATTTAGGCGTTTATCCAGATGAACTCCTAGATACTTGGTAGAGTTGTGCCAAGGGATGACTTTTCCAAACATTTGTATGCTTGGGCTTTGTCCTGGGTTGATTGCGATACGCCATTTTTTGTACCAATTCTCTAATTCGTGGACTGCTCTCTGCAGCTTGTTTGAGACTAGATGTGGACGAAGGAATCTGGCTATGATAATTGTGTCATCAGCATAGAGAGCGGTGATGGATGGGGACAACTTGGGGAGATCTGCCGTGTATATGGAGAAGAGTAGGGGAGACTGCAGAAAGCCTTGAGGGACTCCAGCCTTGACTCTTCTCTCTGTGGATCTGATTCAATTGAGTTTTATTTTAAAATTTCTGTTATTCAGATATGATTTAATAAGTAGAACTAGTGGTAATGGGATTCCTACTTGGTTTAATTTAAAAAATAGACCATATTGCCATATTCTATCAAATGCTTGTGTTATGTCCAGGAAGACTGCGCCAGAATGTTGGTGCCATTCGAACCCTTGTGTGATGTATTCAACGACTCTGTAAATTTGAAGCGTTGTGGAGTGATATTTCCTAAAGCCGAATTGCTCGTCTTGTATGACATGGTTTATATCTGTTGCCTCTTGAATCTGTGAGTATAGCGCGTTCAGCTATCTTTGCTACACATGATAGAAGGCTGATCGGTCTATAATTCTGAGAAATTGTGTATTTTTTTCCAGCTTTTGGAATTAGGAAGACATCTGCAAGCTTCCATCGCTCTGGAAAATAATTTAGCCGAAGGATGGCATTACTACCTGCGTTTAGTATTTCACTCAGATCATCTGAATACAGGAGTTTTTTATTTGGGGGGTTGTAGGCTGCGAATATCCTGATACTGCTTGTGTTTTCCATATGTATTTCTATTCTTGTGGTTTCCATGTGTTCTGTTTGGGGGTCGGCTATTGTATTATGTTTTATGTTTCTTTGACAAAGATGGCGGTGCCTCCTCCTCTTGCATAGGATCTGTTTGTACGGTAAGTAAAATAATTGGCGATTCTGACCTTGTCACTTGAACGGTGTGATTCATTTATAAGGATGATGTCTAATTGGGTTTCTGCTGCAAACTCTTGTATCTTGTTGGATAGTCCGTTTTCGTTCCAGCTGACAATCAGTAATGATTTAGATTTTCTATTAGCCTTATCCATTAAGGATTTCAACAAACAGTGATTGTGTGTGTTTTAAGATGATATCCTCAGCTTCTTGAGTTGGGTTGGTTTGCCGGAGTTCAGCAAGCATTTCTCCTATGTGACTTGTTATGTTTTGTGGGATAGGTTTGTTGGTGTGCTGTGACTAGTTTGAGGTAGGTTGGTCTTGTTACTTCAGCATACGTCCTTCTGTCCGTTGTGGAGAATGGTTTGATGGGAGGATATGCCTTCTTGTATAGGTTTGCTGGTTTGGAGTTGTGTCTTTTGGTTTTGAGGAAATGCTATGCAGCCCCTATAGTTTGCGGGGTGTAGGCCTTCGCAATTTGCACACTTTGCTGGTTGTGTGCGGGGTTTTTGGCATCCATTTGTTGCATGTTTGTCACCACATTTAACACATCGGTAATCTGCTTTGCAGCAGCGTTGTGAGTGGCCAAACTTTTGACAGCGATGACATTGCGTCGTTGTTTGTTTATGTTTTAGCGATTCAGTCTTTATGACTAAATCACAAATAGTTTGAAGATCGTATATGTGTTTCTGGTCTTTGCTAATCTCTACCAATATTAGAGGATATGTGGTTTTTATCAGCTCTACGCATACGGTGACTTTTGTAGGTCTGAAGCCTTTGTTTTGGAGATCTGCTTGTACTTCATGTGTTGTAATGGACTCTGTTACCCCTCTGAGCACAACCTTAAGGTTCGTGCTCAGAGGGGTAACAGAGTCCAGTAACCGAAAATTTTCTTTTTAGTTTTAATGATTTGGAATTCTTCCTCTGTGTCAGCCGTATCCAATATATAGTGGGCATTGTTTGGGATATAGCAGCATCCTCAGGATCTAGTGACTGCCCCAAAGTTCGCTATCCAATGCCGTCACGTTTTCCAGACTGCGTTCTGTGACAATTGTGGGAGAAACGTGTCTTAGAGTTTTACTTTTCCAGACCACATACTATTATTAAGCATCTCACCCAAGCAAATATATTCTCGATAAACGTCTTCAAAATTTGTTGCGTTCGCCTAATCCTTATAAGGACTGGCTTAAAGGGGCGAAGCAAGAATGCTTTTCATCTTCCCCGTTATCTGTAGAGGACAGTGTAGGGATAAGGTGTTATTGAGCTATTAAAGCTCTGATCATGGCAGGAGGGTAACAGCAATAGCCGAGCCTCAGTTAGACCTTCATTGGCTACGGCATTGCCATCCGTGTGATTATGAAACTTACTTGTTCTATAAAAATAAAATCATTATAAATTATATTTTGAAAAATATAACATATAAACGTAATTTGTAATCATATTATATAAACCAAATATTTCATTTATAGAGTTTAATATTATTCAGGTTGAGTTCTTTCCTGACTAAATTGTCTGTTGAAATGCGAAGTACTTTTTTTTCTCGTCCATCTTTTAGAGCTCGCTTTTACACATCTGCGAACTGCCCGTTAAAAGAAAGAAAAAAATGAGCAAGGCTGTTTAAGTCATTAGTTTTTGTTTATCTCCCCTAATCTGGGGATTCCAAGCTTCTGGCAGTGAGTTTGCTAATTAATTTGCACAGCCACGGATCTGGTGGGATTATTAAGGGATTACGGCACAGTTGCGTGAAAAGGAAAAGAGATAATGTCACCCATCAACGTTAGGAAAGGAAAAAATGCCTCTTAAAATATCCTATAGTAACACCAGTAGAAAATTTAGCATAAAAAAAAAAAAAAAATTCAATTTTACATTTTAGCGCGCATGCGCTGTTCTATCGGAAAATTTGTTGGGAAAAAAATAATAAAAAAATCCATCACATCCGAATGAGATCTGTTCAGTCGCATAGTTGGAATTTTTTTTTCTTTCTCAAAAAACGTAAACCAGTCTGATAACACAGTGTACTGTTAGCGACTGAGCACGCCATCATTGAATAGTGTATTTGCACAATTTAAGAATTACGTGTTAAAATGTTCCATTAGTTGATTATTCCTAACAATAATAAAATCATGATCATCACTATCCTTCTTCAAAAACAAATTTTGAAGAAAGAGTGAAAATACATACATTTTTCTCGCAATATGTTTTGTAACCTGAACTTTCTAGGATATTTACTCATTTAAGATTACTGTAAAAACCCAGACAACAAGCTATCAAATAAAAACTAGATTTGGTAGTAAATAACTCAACTATTGAGTTTATCAAACTAAATGTTGTTCGTTATAAGACTAGGTTTTAGTTTTCTATTGCGTGTTCATAACGTATTCCAGGAAGGCAATTTACGTTTAAATTTATCCGAAATATAAAACGAAAACATCGTTTTATATTTACAAACAGTGAATAACGATATTTCTAACTGTATCGTGCTCCTTAAGAACGTATAATAATAGACAAACAGCCAAAAAATTCACAATGGAAAAGGCCTTAATAATGCACTTTATAACAGAGTTTGTAGTTTAGCAGGTTAATGGGAAACTCTCTGTTATCCCTGGACTACAACAAAGCTGATACGGTCTATTGATCAAGGAAACGAGGTACGTGCGATCATCTCGATGCAATAAATAACTGAACACTTACCTGGTGTTACAATAGAGTTCTCGTGCCTACACAATAACAAACGGTTAAAGATTTTCGCTAACGGGAATGTTTGGGTTCACTTTATAGCCGTATGTGTGTTATGAGCATGTCACTGTGTTGCACAGTGTATTAGGCGCCAGCGAGTCTTACTTTTGTTTAATGTTCTATAATATATAGCCGAAGTGAGGGGGGTATATTTGTACTTATATTAGTACAGTGTGTGACAATTTTAATTGACACACACTTTACTAATATGCTTGAAAAAACAAACCATCAAAGTTTAACTATTAGAAACCGATATTTCGTTTATGCATCGTGCCGCCATCTCTCGATAATATGTTTAACTAGTTGCTGTAGAATAATTTATATAAATGAACTCATTTATTTAAAAAGTAGCATTTACTCCAATAACTTGTGTTACTGAAGTAAATAAATTATGTTATTGTATGCAAACACAATTCTCTTAGGAGCTAAATACTACCTAATAAATAATTAGTAAATACTATTTACTACTTAAAAATTTTAAATAGTAAATACTACTTAAACATCGATCAGTTCTATTTGTATCAATATTATTTGGGAGGCTTGTCAGGATACACACCGTCAGTTGCACTGTTCTATAACAAATTATCCATTAAATCACGTGATTCTTACGATTATGTCTCACGTGTATCGCGTGAAGAGAAATTATTCTTCGAATGTATATTCTTCTTCTTTTCTTAAAAGACCCTGTTTTTCCCCCATTGGGTCTTTTTATAAATCGATTGTTAAATCTCCATTGCAACTGGGACAATATGCATGAAAACACGAACAAAAAATGCGTTGTCAGTCTGGGCTGGATAGATGGAGGGAATACCATAATTGGCATAATACAACGTTAAAAGAAATATCCTTACTACAATAATAAATACTCCAAACTTCATCTTCCAGTCCGTTCCAGTCCAGCCCATTCGGCCTTGTAATAATTCAACCTTAAATTCAAATCTGACTTCTCCCAAACACGTCTTTATCTCACACCATTGCCTTCAAGGGGTGCACAGTAACATCCTTTGAACATCATCAAGACTATGGCTGTTCCCTGGCATGCAAGGTGATGATTTCGTGCACAGTTTTATCAAAGGATTGTCCACACCTAATGCCCCCTCCCCTTTACACCACGCTCATAAATTCCTCCTCCACGAAATCATTCACCCACCATCATTCCGGTGCTTTATTAGTTCTTCCCAGTTCATAAAGCCACGTTGCTTTACTGAAACCATCCCATTAAAAGCATTGATAATGACATTTCAAAATCCGTCATTTATATAAACCTCAATACGAATTGAGGTTTTTTGTTGACACTGCCGTCAAGCAATGTCATATTTTTATTGTCAGGCATTGAACATTCGGCAAGAGCTGTTATAAGTTTAATGCAATCCACCTGCAACTTCTCTGGGCATATTTTTAATATGTTACGTTTATATGTGGCCTATCTGATTAATCATCCTTCCTATACAACAGATATAATCCAACCTTGCTATACTAATCATTGGACATTTATTTTCACGTCTCTTCACAAATAAACTCCTACTGGATACGTGCATAATTCACATCTTTCGAGTTCACATTTTTCATAACACGATGAATAATCTGAAATATGTCCCTGCCGAATCTCTATTGTTTCTATATCCTTCGTCACACGTAACCTCATTGTCAATGACCACACGATTGATTCTAATAAGAAAAAATAACTGTATGCAGTTCATATTACCTGGATTGAAGTGTCGTTAAATGAACATTCTTATGAGCAAACTTATTACTTTTATACTGTTTATAATGGTGTCCCGGAACTCATTTAGTGATAACCATAGTTCCTACAAAGCTGTCATGAATCCCTCAAAATTTTGGAGAGGAGTGTTGAGAGCAGAAACACCCTAGGACATCCCAGGCATGCTCAAGAGGTTAAGGGCAGGAGACTTGGCAAGCCAATCCCCACATGTGATAGATAAATAACATACGACAAATTGAAGGGAGGATGGGCCACACCCTTCCGTCAGCTCTGTACAGCTGATAATGGGATTCATCAGACCATTCGACTCTAGTCCATCCACTTTGCAAGTCAAGTTTTGATGGCCCCGAAAACAGGCGCAATGCCCGATGACGAGCTGTGAACAGTAGTACACCATTAGGGCCTCGGCTCCCGTAGCTCATGGTAAGCAGGGTACGCCGTACTTTTCACTCGCTTGAACCTCCGACATTTAAACTTGATGTGATTTGTGCTGCCATTTCCCTGCGGTTGATCTGTACGAGCCTAGACAGTCTACGTCGACCCCGGTCATCATTGGCGTGGGATCGGCCACCAGTTGCTCTGGTATGGTAAGGTTTTCGATGCAACCGTATCAAGGGTTTACTGCGAGTATACCATCAATACGGTTGCATCGAAAACCCTAGGGTTCTTACCACTTGGGCAATGGAATAACCCATCTGTCTTGCGTCCATAATACATCTAAGATCAAAGTCGCTAAGATCGCCATATTTACCCATGTTCGTCGATTGCGATATAAGTGTTGGGAAGTCCCGATGTCTGTCTATTTACCGTATGCTTTTGGTTTGGATACGTTTCACTCTGTGCGGGGGGGGGGGGTGTCAACTTCCCATCACCACGATCTCTAATGTTTTGTCCATTGTGTATAATTAGACCATGACGCTCTACATCATGTGCGTGCATCGTTGAATATACCGGTCTCTGTTCTTGTTTAATTTGAAAGTCATATTGAAGATGCTCTTGATTCTAGGAAGAAAGTTTTATATTAATAAAATATACATGTAAGTTCAATCCGTTATATGCTATTTGTTAATCACCATGTCATATGTTCGTATACGTCAAGCTACGTGTGATAGCCTCTTCTTGAAGGTATTGGTCTACGAGCTTCGTTCGATGAGGTCCATCATTATTGTCTTGTAGGAAAATGTCTACCCTGTTGCACCCGCACATAGAGGAACACATGGGTCCGGGAGTTCTTCTCTATAAGTTGCAGGATTCATGGTTCCCACAGTGAGAACGTCTACCCAACAAGATGCCTCCCGAAACCATTACACTACCTCCACCATAAGGGACTCATATTATAGGGATGATAACATGTCCGTGGTTCTACCAGGATCAGAGCACAACCGTTATAGCTTTCTGAAGAAAACTGGGACTTCTCTATTACGAATACTGATCCCTATTGGTCTTGGGGCCCCGCTGACGTGAAGCCTGGCCCATTTCACTTTCTCTCCTATGGCGTAGGGATAGGGGAACGCAGACCATCTTCGTGAAGCCTTCTGCGGAAACGACGTCAGATCTTAGCTGATTCAGGGTAGCTAAATGGAATCTGTCAGTTATAGCAGCTGTTTGTTTGTGAGATATTAGGAGTAATTGTAATAGAATATTTGAAAATGCCATTATCAAAGTCCTTTCTGTCCGATATTCGAAATGAATCCCAAGCCTTATCGGATAAAATGTAACACCATCAGTCATTCCGAAATGAAAGCTGATAACATACATTGGGGGATGATCATAGGATTAACTATAATTAGCGGATGTTTCATGTAGTACTTCTACAAGACACAGAATTCAAGATGACACAACTGCCGTGTTATCTTGGATATATACAGAAAACTCTACGGCGAATAAATTCGTTCTTTTTCATGCTTTCTTCGTGAACGCGCACGCACACGATCCTCTACTTGTGGGTAATTTGAATACGATGTGTTGTAACTAACAACTCTCGGAGGACATTTTCTTGATATTTTCCCCTCTAAAGATGGTTTGCGAATCACACAGCGCACACCATAATGAGCGAAGGATCTGAAGTGAAGATACAGTAACCGGAATTGTGAAGATACAGTAACCGGAGTGCATTATACATGAGTGGACAATTCTGTCAAACGTTTCTAAATACCACATCATGGATTACCAACCGAAACGAATAGTTGATCTAACCAAAGCTTGACACACACACACACACACACGCACACGCACACGCACGCACGCACACACACACACACACACACACACACACACACACACACACACACACACACACACACACACACACACACACACACACAAAAAAAAAAAAATCTAGCTTGAATTTCAGTGCAGAAAAAAAGAAAAAGTGACATCACTCACTAAGAATGCTCAGAAGAGCACTTTTCAGTAATTATATGCTTTCAGAGACATCATACTTGCGATCAGTTTGATTAGTGTGCAGTCAGATGACGCTTCGATGTACAAAGAAAACTTTGTAATTTACACAAAAAAGTGCAAAGCGTTTCCTTGTAATTCCTATAAAATTTACACCAATGAAACTGAAGTGCGAAGTCTATTGTGCGTTTGTGTTACAGACAAAAACATCAGGTTGTTCTTCCGATAATAACACACCCTCCTAAAGAAGACAAAAAAAAAAAAAAACGAGGAAAAAAACAGATGTTAGAAAACTGTTCTTGATAATAGCTTCCTAGCCTCCATTTACAGCGACTATCTGTTCTTAACGATCTCAGTGGGCTCCTCCATTGTTCCGCACAAATAGTTCTTTTACAGGAAGCTGTGATTAACTGAAAGCTATTTGGAACAGCATCATGGGATTCGATTTGTTTTAAAGCGAGAAAAAACACAAAACGTGGGGAGGGGGGAACTTAGGACAATAATAACACATTACTTGAGTTCAAATGCTGAATTTCCCGTTGAATTTGTGTACTCGTGAGTATAGTTTCATCAGTAACACCCAGATTAATCAACAGTAAACCAATAATAAAATTTACTTATTTATTTACATCAGAAAAACTTGTTTTTTCTTTAAGGAATTATAGATACAAATAAAAAATTGGTGTATTTGATTAGAAACATGGAAAATATTGAAAGAATTGAGTGAATAAAATTAAAATACGCGATGAAAATTATTTAAAAGAGTTTAATATTAATTACTTTATGCGATATTACCTGTAAAAATTTTGGAAGATTCTTAAGTGTTATTTTATTCAGACGTTTTAGTTGCAATAAATCGTTAAAATTCTTTTTAATGGTCATCTAAACGTCACACTAAATGAATTAGATCCAATTAGATATCAGTATATGTGATATTCACTTTGTTTCCAAAAAAACAGACAAAACAACAAGATTTAATAACTATTGACTAAATATTATCTATGGAACTAAAAAATAAAAATAGGTTTTTTCATGAATTCAAATATTGTTTCATTTTTAAATAGCGTGTTTTGCTACAATTCAAATACACTGTAATTGAAAATTAATATATTCAATACTTTCATTCCCTTAATTTAGAATGAGGTATCGACCCTTGGAGGGTAATGGATGGCAATGCTGTAGCTAATGAAGTTCTAACTGAGGCTCGGTTATTGCTGTTACCCTCCTGCCATGATCAGAACCTTAATAGCTCAATAACACCTTATTCCTACACTGACCTCTACAGATAACGGGGAAGATGAAAAGCATTCTTGCTTCGCCCCTTTAAGCCAGTCCTTATCCTTATAAGGATAAGGAATGAGGTATCAAAAAGTCCTTTTTAGGACTTCCAGGGTAACAAATGGCAATGCTGTAGCCAATGAAGTTTTAACTGAGGCTCGGCTATTGCCGTTACCCAGCCATGACTAGAGCTTTTAGCTCATAACATCCCATCCACACAGATTTTCTTCATTCAGATGACGGGATAAAGAGTCAAGGACTCAGTCCATCGCCCAGTTCTTTTAAGAATGTTTCATTAGTGTATCCTTTACGCAGCAGCTTAGCGATTTGATTGAGTGAGTGACTCGATCGAGGAATGTGATGTGATATTATAGTGATTCAGTGATGGACGAACCAACTCGATTCCGAGGATTGGATTTGGATTAAAACTTGTTCAGCGAAAGGTAAGGTCTCGCTACTAATTTACTTAGTAAGTTAGACTTTGTTATTGACCAGTAAATATCCCCCCCCACACACACACACATACACACGCGCGCACTCTAACTGGACAGACATGGACGTCACCGATGAACTTGTTCAAGCCTTTACCAAAGATCAGCTACTTGACTTATTCAAGAAAATTCTAAAAAGGTTTGACACAGAATTCCCAGGATACATAAACATCTATACACATGTCAACGATCAAGAGGGAGACGAAGAGGAAACAGAGGCCGAACTCACAAACACATCATCACACACAACCGATAGACAGTTAGACTTTCAAGATGAACAGGCACCCAAGAGACGGAAGACAGAACACGAACACATGGAAGAAGACGTAACACTACAGAACACAGAAATCAAAACTGAAAAGGTCCCACCAGTCATCCTCCGGGATAAAGAGAAATGGACCTTAGTCTCAAAATCATTAGGCGAACAAAACATAAAATTCTCGACTGCCAGAAACACAGACGACGGTGTAAAAATTCAGCCAGACACAGTCACCGACTACCGCAAAATGACGAAGATGTTGAACAACGCTAAGCTACCCTTCCACACCTTCTCACTGCCATGTGAGAAAAACCTTAAAGTGGTCCTCAGAGGGGTTGCTGAGAGCATCACAATCGACGAGATCACTGCTGACCTAATCAAACAAGGCCTGACACCAGTCAAAGTCAGCAGAATGATAAGATCTGACAAAAAGCCAATGCCACTTGTGCTTGTTGAAATAAGCAATACCCAAAAAAGGATTTATGAAATCACAGATATCTGCAGGCTCAAAATAACAACTGAGCCGCTAAGGAAAAAGGCATCGGCAGGACAATGCCACAGATGCCAAAAGTTTGCACAAAAACTGTGTAGAGCAGCATACAGATGTCTGAAATGTGGCGAGGGACACCAGACCAACACCTGTACCAAACCACGCACAACTGCTGCACGATGTGCAAACTGTGGAGGACCTCACCCAGCCAATTACAAAGGATGCCTCTACCACCCAAAAAATCGAGAATTGGCAAGAAATAACCCAGCTCCCACTCGCATTTACACCAAAAGCAACGAAACAGGTCACCCTTCAATCCGAAACACATCAACACAGGAAGGCACGAGACCCACAACCAAGATCAAAACTTATGCAGAGGCTGCAAGTAATCGCATCCCCACCACCCATGAGCAAGCAAGCCCAGATTTAAACGGCACCCTTAACAGCTTCGCTGTACAACATGATGCAAGAATTTAGCAAAACAATCATCCAGAATCTCACCACCTTCCAGAAATATACCCCCACAAGGAAGCCAAACCACCATAACAGCCACACACGATGAACAAAAAATTCAACCCAAAGTCACTCAAGATAGTTGCATGGAATGCAAACGGATTGACAAACAAAGTCCTGGAGCTGTAAGAATTCGCAACCAGACACGATCCTGATATCATCTTAATTGGAGAAACCCACTTAAGGCCAGCAAACAACCCAAGAATACGTGGCTACACTACATACAGAAATGACAGACTTGGTGCAAGAGGAGGAGGTACTGCTATATGCATCAAAAGCTACCTAAATCACAACACAATACCCAATCCCAAAACAAGGAACCTGGAAGTAATCGGAGTGGAAGTACATACCAGCAATGCCAGCAGCATAAAAATTTATGCTGCTTATAATCCACCAAGCATACCTATACTGACGACAGATCTGGATTCCATCCTAGGATTCAATGACTCCATTATCATAGCAGGGCACCTCAATGCAAAACACACATCTTGGTTAATTTCATCAAACAACACCAAAGGCACCACGCTATTCAACTATGCACTGCTCAATTCTATGGTTGTGGCTGGTCCCACTGAACCCACCCACTACAGCCCTACAGGCAGCTCAGATGTGCTAGACATCGCCATTCTTAAAAATATTAAATACCAATACCAACTGAAAACAATAAACGAACTCTCTTCGGACCACAATCCCATAGTGCTCCAGCTAGGATCATCAGACCTACACTCTCCTCCACACACATTCATACCATGGGACAAGCTGGCAAATGTCCTCCCACAGCACATCGGTCCAGTTCCAGTCATCCGCAAAAAGGAAGAGATAGACACAGCGATAAACAGTTTAACCAGCCAAATCCAGAAAGCAATGGAAGCAGTCAGGCAAACCATAGTCTATCACTCAGCCAGCCACATCCCAGAGGAAATAATGGATCTAATAAGAGTAAAGAATAAAGCCAGAAAGCGATACCATAACACAAGAGCACCACAAGACAAAAGATCACTCAACAACCTAAACAGACAGGTCCGAGAGGCTCTTCAAAAACAGAGAAATCAAAAATGGGAAGACAAACTGACCAACATCAATGCTGAAGATCACTCTGTCTGGAAATTTCTAAGAACTATCCGCACCAAACAACAAATCATACCCCCCATACAAACCAAGAAAGGAATGGCACACACAGATAAAGAGAAAGCTGAAGCACTAGCAGATAAACTGGAATCACAGTGTAATCCATCTTATACAAACTTAAACATCAACCTTATATATAAGATACACCGTCAGGTTAAGACAACCTTACAACTGCAGAAAGATAACTCAGAACCCATCACTCCCACCACTCCGGCAGAAATAACGAACATCATAACCCATCTAAACAGCAAAAAGGCTCCAGGCCCAGACGGCATAAGCAACCGAATAATAAAACTTCTCCCAAGAAAGGCCATAGTACATCTCGTCAACATAACTAACGCTATCCTCAGATACCAACATTTCCCCACAGCTTGGAAGATCGCAAATATCATACCATTGAAGAAGCCGGAAAGAATCCCCAACACCCTGAAAACCACAGACCAATCAGCTTGTTACCCAGCCTCGGAAAAGTGACCGAGAAAGTGATACTCTCAAGGCTTCAAGCGGAAACAGACAAAATGGGAATTGTACCAAATGAGCAGTTCGGTTTCCGCAAGGGCCACAGCACAGTCCAACAAATACACCGGCTAGTGAAGATCATCACACAAGGCTACAACTGGAAACAACACACACAGCTGCCATCTTCATCGATGCAGCGAAGGCATTCGACAAAGTTTGGCATCAAGACCTCCTGTACAAACTCATAAAATTTAACATGCCAGTTAAGTTAACGAAAATCATCCACTCGTACCTAAAAGAAAGACATATGCAAATAAAAATCAATGAAACACTATCATCCAGACGAAAGGTATCGGCAGGCGTTCCTCAGGGATCACTTCTGGCACCTCTCCTATTCTCAATCTTCATAGCGGACATCCCTCTGAACCCAAGAACAACAACCACAGCATTATACGCAGATGACACTGCAATACTGGCAAGATCTAGGAGTCCAAATCTGGCAATTAGAAAACTACAAAGCAACATTCACATAATTGAAAAATGGCTGGCAGACTGGAGGATCCAAGTAAACCCTGAAAAAAGTTCAGCCATTCTGTTTTCCAGAAAGAGAGTCCACAACATGGATGACACTCACCTCTTAGGAGTCAAGATCCTATGGCAGAATGACATCAAATACCTCGGAGTAACACTCAACAAAAAAGCTGAACTTCAACAATCACATAAAGTACACTGCATCAAAGATATCGAAAGTAATCGCGCAGCTCTACCCTATGATCAACAGGAAAAGCAAACTGGACATACAAACCAAGCTTCTCATCTACAAGATGGTAATACGCCCACTCATCACATACGCATCCCCTGCATGGAGTCATACTACGAATACAAACATCCAAAAACTACAGAGAATACAGAACAAATGCCTGAGGATGATCTTAGACGCCCCTTGGTACATCAGAAACTCACAAATCCAAAGAGAAATGAACATCCCTTACATCTCCCCCCTACTCATAGATCTTGCTGAGAAATTCTTCGCCACAACAAGCAACGATCCAAACCCGTTGATCAAGGAAGCCTCAGAATATAACGAAGAAGAAAGACACAAACACAAAAGGCCAAAGTCCATCCTACGCCCAGCTAAACACAGCTAAACTCACAGCCATCAGGTGGCGAGCATAAAGCTCATTAAACAACCCATTCAAAACACTTCCGTAACAGACAAAGGGGAAAACGAAAAGCATATTTGCTTCACCCATCCAGCCAGTAATGTTATGCGTTATGCGTTAATGTTTCATTGAGATAAGCAGAGAAAAAGTCCTTTTTAGGACTTTCAGGGTAACAAATTGCAATGCTGTAGCCAATGAAGTTTTAACTGAGGCTCGACTATTGCCGTTACCCAGCCATGACTTGAGCTTTTTAGTTCAATAACACTCCATCCACACAGATTTTCTTCATTCAGATGACGGGATAAAGAGTCAAGGACTCAGTCCATCGCCCAGTTCTTGTAAGAACTTAATGTTTCATTGAGAAGGATTGATTGATCAATCGACGGTGAGATGCGGTGATTAATGATTAATACCCTTGCAGTGTAGTGGATAGCAATGCTGTAGCCAATGAACTCCTAACTGTTGCTTTTATCCTCCTGTCATAATCAGAGCTTTAATAGCTCAATACTTATCCCTACACTGTCCTCTACAGATATCCTCCTGCCATAATCAGAGCTTTAATAGCTCAATAACACCTTATCCCTACACTGTCCTCGACAGATAACGGGGATGATAAAAAGCATTCTTGCTTCTCCCCTTTAAACCAGTCCTTATAAGGAATGTTTTATGGATGGCATTGCTGTAGCCAATGAAGTTCTAACTGAGGCCAGGCTATTGCTGTTACCCTCCTGCCATGATCAGAGCTTTAATAGCTCAATAACACCTTATCCCTACACTGTCCTCTACAGATAACGGGGATGATAAAAAGCATTCTTGCTTCTCCCCTTTAAACCAGTCCTTATAAGGAATGTTTTATGGATGGCATTGCTGTAGCCAATGAAGTTCTAACTGAGGCCAGGCTATTGCTGTTACCCTCCTGCCATGATCAGAGCTTTAATAGCTCAATAACACCTTATCCCTACGCTGTCCTCTATAGATAACGGGGAAGATCAAAAGCATTCTTGTTTCGCCCCTTTAAGCCAGTCCTTATATAAGGAATGTTTCATTTCGGTATCGTAGGATTGGGCAAATGAATCGACCGCGAGATGCGGTGATTAATTAATATCATTGGAGGGTAATGGATGGCAATGCTATAGCCAATGAAGTTGTAACTGAGGCTCGGCTAGTGCTGTTACCCTCTTCCCATGATCAGAGCCTTAATAGCTCAATAACACCTTATCCTTACACGGTCGTCTACAGATATCCTTGGAGGGTAATGCTGTAGCCAATGAAATTCTAACTGAGGCTTGGTTATTGCTGCTATGATCAGAGCTTTAATAGCTCAATAACACCTTATCCCTACACTGTCCTCTACAGATAACGGGGAAGATGAGAAGCATTCTTGCTTCACCCCTTTAAGCCAGTCCTTATAAGGATGTTTCATTTAAGAAATAATCAGTAGTGAAGGAACAGAGATCCAGTGTAACGGATGGCAATGCTGTAGCCAATGAATTTTTAACTGAGGCTCGGCTATTGCAGTCACCCAGCCATGACAAGAGCTTTTAGCTCAATAACAACCCATCTACACAGATTTTCTTCAATCAGATGAAGGGATAAAGAGCCAAGGACTCAGCCCATCTCCCTTCCCCCCCCAAAAAGTTACAATAGACTGTTATGTTATATTGTGAACGAGGAATACAAAGGATATGAGATTAATCTTAGAGGGAGAACTTTACATATGCACACGAAATGTACCCAGTCTATTTACAGTTGGTTACTCCTGATGTTGTCTGTAGTGAGATAATAGAGAGGTATAAAATTGACATCTTGGGTTTACAGACGCCAGGTAGAATGGAGAAGGTCAGTTCAAAAGAAAATATGCTAAGCTAATCTTTTTTATTATTATTCAGGAGGCAACGTAAGACAGTTATGGCAAGAGCCCTTCGTGTCAATCGTGGTAGATTTTGCACCCCACACAGATAGGCATGATGAAGAGATTGTGGAATTCTATGAAAACTTGCAGACCGTTTTGGAGACTTAGGGGACTTGAATGCAAAAGTGGGAAAGGATATGTGAATGAGGCCTGAATGTGACATTTTTGGTCTGGGTAAACATAACACCAGTGGTGAAAGACTGTTAAAATTTGCTCATATTAACAGATTAGTTCTTACACATACCTGCTTCCAGAAACACCCACGACAGACCTACTTTTGGACACGTAATATTGATAGGTCAAGGCACCAGATTGATTACATCCTGGCTCTCCAGCGGTGGAAGAAAAGTATATCTGATGCGCATGCTAGTCCTGGAGAAGCTTGTGGTGCAGACCATCAGCTAGTAAGAGCCAAAGTAAAACTAAGATTCCGAAAACTGCGAGTCAGGAACGTCCCACTAGACTAGCTGTCAGAGTAATTCCAAGTCGTTCACAAAAACAAACAACAAAAAGAAAACCCATCAACTCGGTTGGATGATCTTTTGGAGACCAACTAGGAGAGCTCACCTGAAATGCTTAGAGAAGGAGTCAAGGTTATAATACAGGATACAGCAAAGAAGTAAATTGGCCCAGTTCGAAGACCAAGAGACCCATGTATATTAGATTCAACATGGGATTTAATCTAAAGAAAGCGATTGGAGAAATAAAGAGACACAGGGACTGAAGAACATGTGAGATTACATAGAGAAGTCATCAGGCAGGTCAAAGAAAATTTTTATACCAATAAATGTGAAGAGATAGAGTTCCAGATGAGGAGGCACAATTATAAAAGCATGTTTCATTTATTTCGTGACTTAAAGCACAAGTTTAAGCCTAAATTGAATGATATAATCACGTAATCACAAGAAAGATATTTATTTAACCAAATATTTCGGTCTGGAAATAGCAGACCATCGTCGGTGGTATTACAAGAACAGTTTAAAAAATATACAAGCTAGAATACTAACAATAGATCGTTGAAATTAGAACATGCCGCGTGATGTTATATCACTAAGTATGAAACGAAATATTTTGAAGTAGAAACATGATTGAATTTGCTATTAAAAAAAAAAAAAAAAAAAAAAAAAAAAAAAAAAAAAAATTAATGGGTAATCTTGATTAGGCTTTCCCAGATTTTTGATATAGATATGCAGTCATTACGATTCAGGTTGGGATGATGGAGCAAGGCCTCCACGCTTTCCTTGAACAAACGTTCGAACCTATAACGGGATCTATGTAAGAGGCGCGTTTTGGACCAAAGGATGCTGTGGTCAGTTTCAATCCCGTGTTGAGCCAAACCAGACTTTTCAGGTTTATTGTGAAGAATGGATGATTGATGTTCTTGGATTCTTTTTTCAAGAGAACGTCCAGTCTGTCCAAAGTAAGAGAGATCACAGTTGCAAGGAATTTGATAAACTCCAGGAAGAGATAAAGTTGAGCGTTTGTCTTTAGGAGAAGGAAATTGAGAAGACAATTTGTTAATAGGAGAATACGTAGCTGTTAAATCATATTTCTTCAAAATTCTTGCGATAGGTTCTGAAATACCGGAGATATAAGGAATAGGTACTCGACGTATTGAATCTTTGTTGTTTTGTGGAGGATTATAAGATGTAAGAAGACGTTGAATACTTTTTTCAGAAAAGCCATTGAGTTTCATGTGTTGCTGGATAGTAGAAAGTTCTTTCTGTAGATAATCAAAAGTAGAACAATTAGTTTTGGCTCTTTTGATGAGACATTTTATAATTCCTGTTTTATGACATGGATGATGGGCTGATTCTTTCAGAATATAACGACCTGTGAATGTTGGTTTCCTGTATACTGTAGTTGTAAGAATATTTGAAGATGATCGGATGAGGAGAACGTCTAAAAAAGATAACTGGTTGTTTTCTTCTAATTCCATAGTAAACTTTATGCGATGATGTAAGGAATTAATACTGTTTAAAAAGGAAGATAAAGTGTTTTTACTGTGAGGCCAAATAGCAAATATGTCATCTATATATCTTACCCAAAAAGATGGTAGAGGGAAACTAGATGTGAAGAGGACTTTTTCTAAATGTTCCAAATAAAAGTTGGCTAAAGCTGGAGAAAGAGGACTTCCCATGGCTGTTCCTTCTACTTGGCTATAAAATTTGTTTTGACATATGAAATAACCAGAATGTATAACGAAATCGAATAGTTTTATAATATCTTGAGGAAAGATGTCAGCAAGTAGTTTTAAAGTTTCCTTAAGAGGTACATTGGTGTATAAAGATTCTATATCAAAACTAACCATAAGATCTGTAGGTTGTAATGAGACATCTTTTAATTTTTCTAAGAAATCTGAGGAGTTTTTTAAAAAAGAACTCGAGTTGCCAATGTAAGATTTCAGTAATTTAGCTAGATATTTGGCTATACGGTAAGTAGGAGAATCAATGCAATCTACTATTGGACGAAGAGGATAGTCAATCTTATGGATTTTTGGAAGGCCATAAAATCTAGGAGGTCTTGCAAAATGAGTTTTAAGTCTTTCAATTGTGTCTTTATCCAAACTGATGACTTCATCAAGGAGAGAATTTAATTTCTTTAGTTGTCTGTTGGTTGGATTATAATCAATTTCTTGATATGTGGAGCGATCTCGAAGCAAAAGAGAAAGTTTTCTTCTGTAATTTACTGAGTCCATAACTACTGTTGCTTTTCCCTTGTCAGCTTTAGTGATAATGAGGTGATTATTTTTTCTCAAGGACTGTAAAGATTTCATTTCAGAAGGAGATATGTTAGAAGGAGGAAGTTTAGCCTTAAGTAGAGAAGAAGCGACTTCTAGGCGAAGAGCATTAGCTTTATCGCTGGTTAGATGATTAAGATTCCTTTCAATGTTAACTAGGAAATCTAGATATGGTATTTTATTTGGAACAATAGAAAAATCATGTCCTTTTGAAAGGATGAGGGTTTCGCTTTTAGTCAAAGGACGTCCGGATATATTTACAATCCAATTATCTGGAGTTATGAATGGCTTGGATTGTTTAGACGAAAGAGCCTCATATTTACGGTTAAGATGTTGACTTAGTTTATTATAAGCACGTTGAGTAGAACGTTTAGCTACATTTAGAACTATGTGAGAAAGATGTGGATCCAAATTTGTGGATATATAGGTGCGTAAATCAGAAGTCTGATGACTGTGAATAGCAAGATCACGTTTAGCAGCTTTAAGTTGATTACGGATTAGAGATAAACTTGTGTTCCGGTAAATATTATGAGCTCCAGGAGATTTTATTGTTTCTTTAATCTTAGCGAAATTGGGAATAATCTTGTTGTCGCGGCACTTTTTTAAGAAATTAATCTTTGCTCGTAACCTACCTTGTATAACTGAAAGTTTTCCTAATTTACCAGTTATTTTGGTAGCATTTTCCCCGTGAAGGATAAGAATTTGTTGTTTTAAGGATACTTGCGACATAAGACTGAATGATATTCAACTGTGATCTCTCTTACTTTGGACAGACTGGACGTTCTCTTGAAAAAAGAATCCAAGAACATCAATCATCCATTCTTCACAATAAACCTGAAAAGTCTGGTTTGGCTCAACACGGGATTGAAACTGACCACAGCATCCTTTGGTCCAAAACGCGCCTCTTACATAGATCCCGTTATAGGTTCGAACGTTTGTTCAAGGAAAGCGTGGAGGCCTTGCTCCATCATCCCAACCTGAATCGTAATGACTGCATATCTATATCAAAAATCTGGGAAAGCCTAATCAAGATTACCCATTAATTTTTTTTTTTTTTTTTTTTTTTTTTAATAGCAAATTCAATCATGTTTCTACTTCAAAATATTTCGTTTCATACTTAGTGATATAACATCACGCGGCATGTTCTAATTTCAACGATCTATTGTTAGTATTCTAGCTTGTATATTTTTTAAACTGTTCTTGTAATACCACCGACGATGGTCTGCTATTTCCAGACCGAAATATTTGGTTAAATAAATATCTTTCTTGTGATTACGTGATTATATCATTCAGTCTTATGTCGCAAGTATCCTTAAAACAACTAAGCCTAAATTGAATGCCATCAAAAAAAAAGAAAAAAAAACAGGAATGGAGCAGTACTAACAGAAGAACAACACATGGAAAGAAAACTGTACAGTGAAACATTTTCCTTATCAGAAAAGATAAGGAAAATTTGCAGGAGCCCACTCACCAGGAAAATTTCGATTTGGATTCTCCTCCACTTTGGCATTAGGTTGAAAGAATAGTTAAACATCTTAATAGCAATAAGGTCCCAAGTGTAGACGGAATCCCACTATAGTTAATTGAGGCCACAGAGGATGAAGGGATAAGAGTATTTCATAGATTGACCATAAGAATTTGGAAGACAGGATAATAGTCTAGACTCTAGAGACTAGAAGGAGTCGTTTTTCATACCACTACTTAAGGGAGAAGTGAAGGACTGAAAGAACTATTAGTTTAATATCTAATGATGCGAGCAAGATTTTATTAAAGATCATTCTAAATAGGATTGAGGCAAAAGTTGAGGTAGAGATGCCTCAAGAACAAACAGGTTTTAGGAAAGGTAAGGGTACCAGAAATCAGATCCTTTGTCTTAGATTATGGAAAAAATAACGAATTTAGACTCCCTATAGCGATGTATTCCATAGACCACTCTAAAGCTTTTGACTGTGCTCAGCATGTGAAACTGTGGGAAGTAATTAAAAGAATCGGTTTCCTCAACGCAAGAAGCCATGGTAGGAACAGGTGTTGGCTAAACTGATTGGCTTCTGTTTTTCCGACAGCGACTTATGGATGTGAGACTTGGAACCAAAGGAACTCTGATAGGAAAAGGATAGCTGTTTTTGCGATATGGTGTTACAGAAGGCTGTTAAGGATGTTTACTTTATTAGGTAAGGATGTTTACTTTCTCCTCACTTGTTTAGTATCGATGCTGAGGACATCATGCATGTAGCATTGAATGAACTTAAGAATTATGATAGGTGGTAGATTGATCAGTAATAGGAGGTATGGTGATGATACAGTACTGCCTTTTAATGACAAGGATGGGACAAATTCTTGACATAGGGGCTTCAATTCAATCCTAGCAAGACAAAGATCACGGTCGTCAAAGGAAATACAGACATGGAAGCTCCCGAGAATCAAGGATTTAATGGAGAAAGAATTGAGGCAGTCAGTGAAAAATTGCTGTTCAGAAAACGTCAGAAAAAGATTAGGAATGGCTAAAACAACAGTCATAGACTTGTCTAGAATTTGGAGGGATGAATCTAATTCTACTGAACTTGAACAACTAATTAATGATGAAGATATAGTAAGATATATAAAGACAAAAAGAATAGAAAATTTCTATATGACCCAGCCCTGGGCATATAGAAAGAATGGAAAAAAGTTAGAGGAGTTAAAAGAATATTTGACTGGAAACTATTAGGACAAAGGATGAAAGATATACCAAGAAAAAGATGGAATGATGATGTCCAAAAAGATCTTACAACTTTAAAAGTTAAGAATTGGAAGAATATTGCACAAAAAGAAAAGAATGGCTAAAAATTGTTTTGTAAGCTAAAGCTTATAAAGAATTTTAAAGCTAGAAGAAGAAGAAGAAGGATCTAACTCCACAGAAACAAAGTTGAGGATTTTGGATGCAGCTGTTTTTCCGACAGCGACTTATGGATGTGAGACTTGGAACCTAAGGAATTCTGATGGGAAAAGGATAGCTGTTTTTGCGATATGGTGTTACAGAAGGCTGTCAAGGATATAAAAGGCGGACAAACGGACTGGTACTAGAAAAGATCGGTAGAACTTTAAGGTTCCTTAAAGATATTGACAGAAGAAAGTTGAAATACTTTGGACACACTGAAATGAAGGAAGGAGAACTTCTCAAACCATTAATAGAAGGTAAAATTCCTGGAAAAAAGAAGAAGGGATAGACCGTCAATGAGACGGATGGGGGGGGGGGTCTGAAAGGACTGATCTTCAGAATGTTGAAGCCTCCAGAAAAGCATCCAATAGAACCCACCTGGCGAAGACTGCTGTGGCTATCACCAAGCATTTGAGTGACAATATGGCATCTTTTCATGTCTAATGAATAGAAGAATGGACAATTAATTGATGCTCGAGTAGGGCCGTAGTGGCATCAACAGAAATAGCGCTTCACCTTTTTTTTTATTCTTTTCATAAATCTAGGAATATTGACAATGAATAAAAATGAACCATATCTTGATCTCTGTAAAAGGAAATTTTAAGATCTTATTTTTACTTTTGTTTTCATCTCAGTTTTTATGTTAATCTTCATTTGTCTTTTCCTAAGAAGTATACACATGCCTGTTTAGCATTCCACAATATAATTGTTTCTTTCTAAAGGCCATAAAATGAAATCATTCCTAAGTGTTCTCAAACTTAAATCTTGAGAGTGATTCAGTGTTCATAACTCCTAGTAAATTTTTAAAGACCCATCCTAATGCCTTCGTAGGTCTCCAGAAAAGATAAATATCGCGTAAGTGATCTATAACAGCTTGTGCTTTCGTAGCCACTTAAGGTTAATATTCTCAAGGAAGGATACTAACAAATACACAAAGAGGAGTCTGCTAGATTGCAGTTTCTCGCCATCTGAAACATGTAAATATGAAATGTTTCTATTAAACATGACAAATTAAAAATGCTCATATACATTGCTAACCCCATTTTAAAACTACATCAGGAAATGCGAATATCAGTCGCAGGATATCTGCTACATGTAACAAGACTTTGACACTTCGTATTTACTCTAAGTTTGCGATTCGGATACCTAAAGCAGATAAATGTACCCGTAAATTCTGATCAAGTGGAAGCATCCATATAAATATAAGTAAACTTCACCTGTGGCTATGAGTCCTTATCCTTATAAGAACTGGCTTAAAGGGGAGAAGCAAGAATGCTTTTCATCTTCCCCGTTATCTGTAGAGGACAGTGCAGAGATAAGGTGTTATTGAGCTATTCAAGATCTGATCATGGCAGGAGGGTAACAGCAATAGCCGAGCCTCACTTAGAACTTTACTGGCTACAGCATTGCCATCCATTACCCTCCAAGGGTATTAATCACCGCATCTCAAGGTCGATTTCCTTCAAGATCGGTCTTTGTGGCTATGAGTAAAGAATGGATAATTTATATAGATAGTGCATGTATGAAAATATTTATGAAGTAGCCAACAAACACAACACAACAAACGACGAATTAGGAATTTTCCTTTTATTGAATATTTCAACTAACAACACAACATAACAAAAAATAACGTACACAGCTGTATTTATTTAAAATACTCCAAAATATCTACAATATTTTTAAAATTTTCTTTTAATTTATTTCTGACATTCTTTTTGATAAGTAAGGAAATGATCGGAGACTATGACAAAAATGTGCTACTTACCTCATTCTTGTATAGTGATATCATCACATTTGAACCGATTCTGGAATATTTACTATCATTTATAACTTATTTTGTATTTCTCTGAATCAACTTTTTTCACTAAAACTGAGATGATTCAAGAAATTTTAACAAAGATACCAAAATGCCATATTTTAAGTGCGTTCCTTGAAATCACAGGGAAGTTTTCATAATTGCAAGGAGCATCGAAATTTTCACATTTTAATTCGTCGTTGTGAGTCCGTTTTGATGGATCAAAAAACTCGTGTTTCCAGGTGGAAAAATTCGAACACCTCCATAAGAGAACGGATATTCCCTCCTTTTCAAAAACATAGCTAATTCACTATCGGGTTTAAAAATACCAAATCTGTCAATATCCGACTTAGCAAACACCCTCTTTAATTTTAATTTATTATTATATAATTTTAATTTATTTTTATTATTATATAATTTTAATTTATTTTTATTATTATATAATTTTAATTTATTTTTATTATTATATATTATTTTTTTAAATATTTTTTGGATAGATGAGCGAAGCAATTTTGTTAAGAGAACAATTATCCTTATAATTATAAATAAATGGTGTCTTTAAAATTAACTAACATTTTTCTTAATATATAAATATATTTTCTAAAATAAAGATAGAAAAACAGCAATTTATTTATTATATTTTGAAAAATATAATTTTTTAAACTAAATATTAATATTGGAAGAAGACACGGATTATTACATAATGCACCTGTGATACGTATTTACATACAGTATTTGTTAACTTATACCTACTTACAGAAGGGACCGGATAATTTCGATGGTAACAAGAAACAGAAAATAAATTCAGTTTTTGAAATACTGTTTAATGATTACTTTATTTCATAATGTATTATTTTGTTCTCAATGTATTACTTTTCTGAATAATGAAATCAAGATTACCAAAGCTATTCGCTGTTTTTATCTTGAAAATCTTCAACATAAGATCGATTTTCTAATCACCCAATCTATTCAGATACTTCAAATTATATATCTTGAAATAAAAAAAAACAAATAAATAAAAAAATAATAAATAAATAAATAAATAATAAATAAAAAATTAAACATACAGAATCATTTCTAATATGCCTACCAGAATTATAAAAATTTTATTTGAAATTTGCAAATTTTGACTTTTTAGGGATATTTTATATACATAATTATTATTATAAATATTAAAAAGCTACAAACACCTAACTAATTTCTATATTGGTTAGGATCATCTGTCATTAAAAAAACGTCCTTTTCATGTCCAGCGACTTCTTTTCTCGCAATAAAAAAACTAGTTGAACACCGAAAAATAAACCATCGGAACAATGTTCAGAAATCTCTCTGGAGTGTCGTTCATCTTTCACTGCATTTAGCTATAGAGTCTGAACAGTTTTTCGTAACTCCCATGCTACCTACCTATTTCACACTAGATGTTTGTAGATGAGGAAGTAACAGGGTTCATCGATCATCAATCGATTCCTTACTTCACAGAAAATACAACGATATACAAAGAATATTTTAACGTCATACTAAATATTGATAACTTATCTGGCAGAGAAAAAAACGCAATTATTTGCATTCGGCTCATCCAGCGAAACAGGAAAAGAAATCACACGAAAAAAATACATTCTTAAAAATTCAGAAAAATCTGAATTATAAAAAAATTATAGTTTCAGACGCGTCTAAAAATGAATAGAAATTTGAAATCTAGCTAGATTAAGAACAAAGCGTGAGAACTATATGAAGGCGCCGGGAAAATGGTACACAGCTGGTACAACTTCTTGCTTTTCTAAATTTTCGTTTGATGATTAATGAACTGATGGTATGTAGTGAATATAGATAGCCCGTGGAATCAAGTATAATGTTAGGAGCTCCCAATTTAATTCTACTTAACACGAGTAACACACCGCTAGTAATTTTAATAAAAATAGCTAGTTGCTGTACAGCCACTTAAAAATATCAATAGAAAGCATATTCATTAATCACAACGTTATCCATTAGTGTCAACTGCATTCAGTGAACCTCTTAACATTACTGATTCGCTGGGAAGGAAATTAGGCATGTAGTTAAAGAAGGAAAAAAAAACTGATAACTGAAGAGGTAAAACTAAACGAAATGTGATTCTAAGATTAATTGGATACAGTCGTCGTGAATTTACGAAAGCTAGAAAAGTAATAACTTAAATAAAATGTGTATTTTGAATGAACGAGGGTAAAGGGTGCTCTCGAATATCGTATTATCGTCGAAAATTGATTATTAGATTGCACCAGAGGTTCCAGAACTTGAGTATGTGTCCCAGTGAGAGGAGAAGTGCTAATAGTTTGAAATGTTAAAATTATGTTTAAGAATAACAAAACTGAAAAAGAAAAATCACTGAAATGTAGGTGTAATAGCTGGTTGAGATATTTGTTACCATCCACTGGCATGCTGATCATAATCCACACTTGACGGTCGGGCCAGGGCGGGATTAAAAGTTAAGAAAGGTAAGTGATAGCATTGTCTATCACTTACCTTTCTATGTCCTGTATTTTATTTAAAACGATAAATGTTGTTACACCACTACAACCGGTTGGATTATGTTTCCTGAAACGATGAGAATCCGTAGAAATATGCACAACAGTTGTTCAAGGATACAATTTACTCACTGAATTGAAACTTTCGATGACATTGCAGTAATTGCAGATATTATGGAAACTCCATGCTTGGCACAGCTTCCTGGATAATCACGAACAATGATGAGATAGCCCTTCCTGTACAACCCACACGCTAGCAGACTTTCTGTTTAAGTAAGGCGATTTTCTTTTTCGCATCTAATGCATTCTCCCTGATATTTTGTTCTGTTTTCATGAAAAGGGACAAAAGAAGATAGTACACTATACGTATTCTGCTATTATTTCCTTAACTTCATAAATATAAACATGCATTGCGCATTAAGTGAATGTTTCTGTTCAGTTCAATCCTGGAATTCGAAAAGAAGGAAAACAAATAAAGACACACACCAATCACTCTTATTTGTGTTTTACCAGTTTGATCAACATATCATTTGTTATGAGAAAGAAACAATTAAGCTAAAAACATCAGAAACTTAAAGATTTCGTGCTCCATAAGATGATTTATTCAACAATTACGATTTACTTTAACATAATGATAATTGTGAATACCTTAAACACATTAAGAAAGGAAAAATATCTCTATAGAAAAATGCCTTAAACTGAAAGATCACCTTATAAAGAATTTTCACATAAACGTGATTTAGCCCATCTCATAAGGATGTGTGATTTTTTTCCTTGCAGGAAAATGTGGTTTTTAAAAAACCAGGCAAAATACATTGGCGAGATAGATTGTTGTGTGTGTGTGGTCAAGCGAAGTGGTGTGGAATGGCGGTGTATTGTGGAAGCCAACTCCACAATACACCAATTCACTCGATTGAATTGGTGTATTGTGGAGTTGGCTTCCACGATAAGTCCAAGGATCCCTTGGAAATACCTAATAATATAATACATTCCTTCATGAGGTTCCTTCGAGGGGTTGCGGGGCTGACCAAGACTCGACAGAGTCAGAAGCTCTGCAATTCGGGAAACCCCCAATACTCAACCGCTGCTTCTCCGTGTTGAGAGATCACAGTTACGCTGGTACGGGCACCTGGTCAGAATGTCACAAGATAGGCTTTCCCAGCAGGCCCTCTTTGCCAAGCCAGAGGGTGGGAAGCCACGTGACAGGCTTCCCATATATAATCTATCGCTGGATAGATTATATCCAAAACCTTGGGTGGACACGTTTGGGAGTCCCACCAGAACACCTGAGCTTGGTGGCGGGGGATCGTGACCATTGGGAGTTTCTCTTGTAGCTGCTGCCCGCACAACCCAATTAGGAAAAGTGGGCCTTGAAGACGTATGTATGTATATTGCTTCATCCATTCTCTCCAAGCGAAGGTTCAATTGTTTTGTACAATTTAAACTCTTTCTTAATACGCATGTGACTACGACAAGTTCTGATGTATTATTAGCATAGAAACTTAATCTGTGTTTAATTATTAAATAAAAAGATAACAAACATTATACTTAATTTTAATATTTTTTTCTAAAATTAATTCTACTTAAATTAGAATAAAAACAAGCAGAAAATAGAACACTTTATTTTATGATTTGAAGGAGATTATATTAGATTGTTACAGTTTACTCTGTTACAATCACAGTTATGTCTATCTAGGTGCTATTGCATTATTTCAGTCCAAAATATGCATTATAACATCGTCATCCAAAATATCACGAGGTAAAGTTTTGGATTTAAGTAAATTAAGTAAATTTAATTTAAGTAAATTTACTAATTACCAAGGAAACCATCCTTGCATAGACGATAATAGCACGGATTTTGAAATGTTGATCTTTTGGAATACCATATTTAGAAAAATATAATTATAGTAAAATCCTATTTTAGGTTATTAATAACAAAAAGTAGAAGATCATTTCTTTTTTTAAAGACAAGCCTTATAAATTCAACTAACTATACACGCTTGTTCAGAGCAGGCTTTCAGAAACATCTAAGCTAGCGCGATGTGAACCCACAACGTCTTGGTTGAAGAGAGGTCATGCTACCCACTCGGCAACCAGGCCGGCTAATTTCTATCAATAATAAATATAGGTGAACTTAAACGCTCTCTATAAGCATTGCTTTCTTCCATTTCTTTATATATATAATTGGGAAAGCTAGTAAAGCTAGCAAGAGAAGAAAGGACAGCGTGGCAATGGGAAAGGAAGGAGTCTGTTCGGGTAGTTTTTAATCAGTTGGAGGTTGCAACCTTCGGACAAAACACCTTGAGGTAGGCTACTCCAAAGAACAGTGACAGACTGAACGAAAGAGGAAAAAGAGAACTTAATTTGGAAGGTTTCACTCTAAATAGGGAACGGATGATGACCAGCATCAACTCATGATCTCAGAAAAAAATGGAGGAACGATGGCCACTAGTTAAGCACATCACCATGAACTGCCTACAGAAGAGATCAAAGAACAAAACTGATCTGTGAGAGTGATCGGAGTGAATTTTTGAGGTAGGGAGCAATAATTAATCAGGTATCCTCCTCTGGACAGCACAGACGTTTAAATTGTTTTTTTGTGACATTACCCTAAATTGTTTGAACATTTAGGATGATGATTAGGCTGGTTTGAGATTAATAGTGTTAGGAGTTGAAAGGAGAAGCAGCGTCTTGAATAAAAGAGGACACTAAGCGTTTATACATGTTAAAGGACATTATAGACGGTTTTGTTTTTAACACATACCTCCCACTGAATTGGAAGCCTTTATGCAGATGTACGTAAACATCACTTACTCAGCGCAGCAATAGCCGAGCCTCAGTCAATGCCGTAGCCAACTTCATTGGCTACGGCATTGCCATCCATTACCCTCCAAGGGTATTAATCACCGCATCTCAGATGCCATCTTAACCATGGGAAGTCTAAAAATCAAAAATAAACATTTATTAATAAACATTTATTTATAGTAATATATAATTAAGAACAATATACTTCATTTTATATTTTAATGAAAAAATTTTTAATTAATTAAAAAAACAAAAAAACGTATGTAAGCGCCCGCGATTTGTTCGGTTGTCTATGTTTTTAGAACGGAAAATAAATAAAACAAATAAATGAAATTCACTGTATTAGTAAACTTCATGCAGTGGAGTTTCTCACGTCCAAAAATCGATAAATTACCAACAAAACGTGTTTGCAACGCTCTTTCGTCCCCCCCCCTCCCCCAAATGTCACCGACCGTGAAATGCTTGGAATTTGTGCGCTCTTCGCCCACACGTCTGAAAATTATCCGCTCCCACTGAGTTCATCGCAATTTTCCTTTAAGTTTGCCAATAAACGGTCCTTTGACAATTTTCGCCCGTCCGATAGACTCGGCTACGTGTAATAAAAACAATTCTCACACTTGCGCTCTCAACCCCATCCGAGCGGAAGCTGAAGGGGCAGTGAGCATCCTAAAATTCAATTTCTTGATCAATTCCCGTGACGAGTTGTTGAAAAAAAAAAAAAAAAAAAAGATAGAAAAACGTCCTTCGCAGTTCTCCGGAGAATTCCTCTTCTCTTCCACGGAAAATTTCCGTGAACTTGATTGGTAGAAATAATTCCTTCCGTCTTTCCCCTTAGTTATTTTCTTCATTTCAATCTTGCAGTTCGTATACTTCTTAGAAATATGGAAGATTTAAATAAATAAATGGCTTCCCTTGCTGAAATCTTCAACGTGCATATTTTAGAAAGTTAGACAGGAACCATTTATTGTGTAGAACCAGTTTGAAAAGTGTCACGGGAATTAATGGTATGGTACTGTTTCGCCAAGGCAGATTCATCAAAGTAGACACGATTTATGACGCCTGAAACAAATGATTAAGTGAGTAGAGTGACTCCATACCATCAGAAGTTGGCAACAGAGAGAATCTCTAGTTCATTTGTTACGACTATTTACGACCTTATGAGCTAGGAAAAGTATATTAGAAAGTATATACTGAAAAGAAAACAAAAAAGTTAAACAGAATACGGTGCTTGACCACCTTTGCTACGAGTTGCCTTAGTAAGTACTATTTACTACTCATGAAATCTAGATTTGGGGGGAAAATTTTATTACGGGAAGTATTAATCTCGTTTCAGTTTTATTTACATGATTGCTATTCGGTTGTTTTTGAACTTTCTATGGGAGGTACGTGGAAGCAGTAGTGATATACGTTTTCAGGATATTGAAGACAGTAGGCCTTATTAAGGCAACTGGTAGAAAATGTGGGTAAAGATCCGTATTCTATTTTGTTGTTGTTTTAGTGCAACTGTGGCTGAAAATAAGAGTTTATTATCCTTCCCTAAATATAATATTAAATTAATATTTCATTTCATAATTTATTGACTTTTTAACTTTCTATCTGCAGAATGTAATCACCAATCATCTGTAGCCAATATATTCAAACTTGTCCGTTGTTATGACGTCGAAAATGTTATTGCTGATGCTAAAGATTTAATTTCGTATTTTGGTGATTTTTTTTTTTTTGTTTGTTTTTAATATACTTGGCTATATAAATTACAAACTATATATTTATTTACATAAACCATGCTCTATTGTATATAAAACTGCATCAGAAAAATTAATTTTTGTCTTATTTTACTTGAAAACGAATTTTATCGCTGGTATTTGATTACAGGATCGAAATAATACCTGCCGACTCTCTTAGCCGATAATTTCTTTAATCACCAAGTCAAATAGACGTGGAAGCGAGCCAAGATAAATTAACAACGCCATTACCGAGGCTATCATGGTCCTTAAATATTCATTCACAAGCATCACGTATGCAAAGCGGATCCGGTTAATGTTGCCGCTGCGGATAAAAGGCTTTAGGGAACATCTGTACCGAGTTCTAAGCTTCTCTCTGAAATTTCAAATTGTAGTTGGAGGCCACTTGGACTGCATGTCAACAAAGATAGATTTGCATGATGGTTCTTGCAGTTATATTATTATTCTTATAGCTAGTGTTATGCCTGTTATTAGATTCTGTTTTTTAAAATGTCTAAGCGTCTTTTGGTATAACATATTCGATTATATATGTCGTATATAATTGTATATATAACCGTGATATATGTCATAAAATATCTCTATCTCCATTTGTTAAAGAAACAACAACATATTCCTTCTTTCTCTTAATCCTCACAAGCTGGTGGCTGTGGTACACATTTGCAACCTGTCATGTATGTCATTGATATAAATCATATTTTAATATTATTATTAAAACAAAATACAAGAAACATAAGCACACGACACGAACAGATTGAACACAGTCATTTGAATCAATTTTTGAAACTACTGAAAGACGTAAAGATGTTCCATTAATCGAAGAACTTCTACTTACGTAAATAAACTTTTAGCAAGCTAAGAGGTTCGTAAATATACTTAGCAGCAGATGTTGAAAGTGCAGAAAGAAAATACTGTTTTTAATTAATCACTATACACCCCTTCCTAATTCAAATTCGTCTGGTATTTCTGCAATAGGTACTAACAGTATATTGCTGTTACCCTCCTGTCATGATCAGAGCTTTATAGCTCAATAACACCTTATCCCTACACTGTCCTCTACAGATAACGGGGAAGATGAAAAGCATTCTTGCTTCGCCCCTTTAAGCCAGTCCTTATAAGGACTATAAGTATACTCAGGAGGATTAATACCCTTGGAGGATAATAGATGGCAATGCTGTAGCCAATGAAGATTAACTGAGGCTCGGCTGTTGCTGTTACCCCCTGGGGCGCTGAGATTCGAGAGTTATGAGTACGCTCTCTTAAGGTTTTTGCCTTAAGGGAGCAATTTGAGTCTCCGGGGAAAGTGTTCTCCGGCACGGCCCGCTGAGGGTCTTTGTCGGTGAATGCTTTTCCTCGGAATTTGAGCGGTTCTGCTCGGTGGTGGCGTGTGGGTGGAAGGCCATCATTGAGTGGAGCCAACGCTGAGATGGACAGTCTTTCGCCCACTACTGAGTGGCCTGGGGATCGTCTGAATTTTTAGAGACGGCTTTACCTTTAAATATGGCAATGCTGTAGCCAATGAAGTTTAACTGAGGTTCAGCTGTTGCTGTTACCCACTGGAACGCAGAGATTCGAGAGTTTTGAGTTCTCTCGCTTAAGGTTTTTGCCTTAATGGAGCAATTTGAGTCGCTGGAGAAAGTGTTCTCCGGCACGGTCCGCTGAGGGGCTTTGTCGGTGAATGAATGCTTTTCTTCGGAATATGAGCGGTTCTGCTTGGTGGTGGCGTATGGGTGGAAGGCCATCACTGAGTGGAACCAACGCTGAGTTAGACGGCCTTTCGACCACTATGGAGTGGTCTAGGGATCGTCTTAAATTTTTAGAGTTGGCTTTACTTACACATCGCCAATGAAGTTCTAACTGAGGCTCGACTATTGCTGTTACCCTCCTGCCATGATCAGAGCTTTAATAGCTCAATAACACCTTATCCCTAGACTGTCCTCTACAGATAACGGGGAAGATAAAAAGCATTCTTGCTTCGCCCCTTTAAGCCAGTTCTTATAAGAACTAAGTATACTCAGGAGAGTCCCGAATTTGAAGATTCAATCCTGCTATAACAAAGAACCATCAAGATGTCCCAAAAATATGTCGGGATAGTTTTGGTAATAATTAAAACAAAACTAAGATCAGTGTATTATTTCTGTTAATGCGTGTGATCTTTGATCTTTTTCCCATTTTGATACATGAAAAATCCTTCCTGTCATTATAGTCACTGCACGATATTTCGGAAAAATCTTCATTCAATGAAATAAATCACTAATCATTAGGAAAAATGTCCGAAAAGATGTTTATAGTGACTAAACGTTTTAGTCTCCCTATAGGAAATACATGTACCAAGTATATGAAGCGAAATTAGTATATTCCTGTTAGATTCTGCTACGCATACCACGGAGTTAGAAACTCTTATTTAATACTGTGTTTGGACCTCCTTTAGCCCGAATTACAGCACATACACAGTTTGGCATAGCTTTCACAAGGTGTTGGATTGCATCTACAACATACCAGGCATTCACCAGACAGTATTTTAACTGGGTCAGATGTCATAGAAGAGGACTTTGCTCACGAATCTGTTTTTATAACATGTCCAATATATTTTCAATGGGGTCCAGATCAGAGTTTTGTGGTTTCCAGGGAAGATGGTGGAAGTCGCTGTCATATTCGCTGAACCCCTGCTGAACAGTTCTTGAGGGATGAACAGCAGACCTTCCAGCCATATTAGGAGACCGTTGTGTACCAACAGAACATGTTCCACACCATGACACCACCTCCAGAACCTTGGGTTGTGTTTACAAGGCAAGTTGGATTCATTACTTCATGGAGCTCGCACAAAACTCTCCGCTTCCCATTAATACAGAACAAGATATACTCTGACTAGGACCACATGATTTTTGTTCGGTTTTCCGGTGTCCAATCACGATGTTTTCGACACCACTGTAGATGAATCCTGCGGTTCTTCGCAGAAACCAATGGTTTATGCTTAAGCATGCGACTGCCATTGTCGATCCGCTTTAATTCTCTGCGCATAGTTCGAGTTGGGAACAACCCTCATTAAATGCTTCGGTCAATTGCTGCACAGACGAAGGTCTGTTTCTCCGTATAAGCCTTCTCGTGAAGGGAGAACGGAGATCTAGTTCGTGACCGACTGACCACAGTTACGCCTCTTAGATAAGCATTGTGGGTTATTTTTCCACTGATTAAACACGCGGGATATCTCACCTTTTGAGAAACCAGTCAGTTCTGCTGTTTTCAAAATCGTGGCTCCAGCCAGATGGGAACCCAATAAGCCTTTTATCGAACTCCGGAAGATCCTTTGTTTTTCCCATTGTGATCAACACTTTTGACGATTACTGACTAGCAGTATTTTTAAATAGTTATCCAGAACAAGCAGTGAAGGATGTGACTAAGTATTTTGTATATACGCTGCGTAAATGATGTTTACTTGCATCTGCATAAAGGTTTCTAATTCATTGGCCGATAGCTGCTTTTCACTGATGTGGCACATGAGTGTGCGTGCTTGCATATAGAGTCAAGTGCTAGAATATGATAGCTATTATTTACGGAAAGGCGCATGTTGGCACACATTATATATTTCTGTAATTATATGTTGGGACTTAGGGTGATAAAGACTAACAATAATGTTTCTGGACACAAAGCCTGCAAATATAGTTCTGCGCACCAGTATCCAAATATGACTTCAACCTGCTACATCAAAGCTATTGTTGCTGGCTTATGCCTAAATTATGCAATATTAGACTGCTGGGAACAGAAACTACACTCTTAAAAGTCTTCTTAAAAGATCAAAGCAACACTATAAATCATTAACAAATATTTAACTTTCAAAAACATCTTATTACGAAATGAGGTTTTAGAAAATTGGTGAATCAAAAATACTTAATTTTTGATTTATTTTAAGAAACATTTAATACTATTGCAAAAATATACAAACGCTTTTTTAATTCCCCAATAAAATAGGTGGCACTGTTTATTATTTGAAACTGGATGGCGATACGTCTCCACCATATCCAGATGAATACACATTCGTATCCAATGTGGATAAGCGAATGTGACTCAAGAATATTGAGAACTTCTGCCATCTGGTATTCTTAATCCCAACTTTCATTACGTGAATCATATATGCGAGGTCTGTCGGTCAAATTTCTAAATTTCGAAGTTTTAAGAAACGGAGTTTCTGCCTGAAGAAGAAAAATTATTTATCTACCGATCGACCAATTCTGGAATTGGATTAAAAAAAAAGTGTAGAAAAGTTTTTTTATTTGGTGATGAGAATTGCATTTATAAGAGATGTTTACCTTTTGCTGATGTAGCATCACACGAAATTTGCCATATACGAGGGGCAACTTATTTTATATTTAAAAACCACCCAATTCTGATACTTCAGTTTGTTACCTTACTAGTATACCCTTTCAAAAATCATGTGGCACCAGCTTATTATATTATGTATGATAATACAGCCTTTAATCGGTTAGGAAATATTAAGGTAACGAAGTCCTTTTTAGGACTTCCATGGTAACAGATGGAAATGCTGTAACCAATGAAGTTTTAACTGAGGCTCGGATATTGCAGTTAATCAGCCATGACTAGAATCAGCCATGAATTAACCAGCCATGACAGCCAAGAGCTTTTAGCTCAATAACATCCCATCCACACAGATTTTCCTCATTCATATGAAGGGATAAAGAGTCAAGGACTCAGTCCATCTGCCAGTCCTTTTTAGAAAAGCCTTTAATTATCACCTGTCACGATGTGGAGTTCAGAAATAGTTGCTGCTGCTGTATTAGTTACAATCTGCTTCAATCTATTCTTTCATCGATCATTATTATGATGATTTTGTTTAATACTTGTAGATAAACTTATACGTTGGTGATACATAACTGTCAACTTTTAGGGAAAGACAACGTATACTGTTATATTAATTATAAAACTTTAATTAATACTTCCTATATTTATTGTTACATTACCATCTTCAGGGAACATAAAATGATACGTGCACGCAGGTAGTAACACTGAACAAATGTCCCCCAAGGACCAGCCACTTCCCCTAGACCTACCTGAAGAATACCAGATCCCTTGTAGTTGTAAACTGTCTAACTACGGCCAAACGAGCAGGACAGCTAATATCAGGATATCTGAACATAAGGATTATATCCGTTTCCACCAATACATCCACTCAGGACTTGCTGACCATGCTTTGGACACCCGCCACAAAATATGCCGGAAGAAAGCTACCTTACTTCACCGCAGCAAGTATAAATATGAGAGATTCCAGATTCCTGGAATCAGCCTCAGCTTTAAAAAACTCTCCAAACCTCAACAAATTTGGATGCATGAGATTGTCCCAAATATGGGAAGCCTGCATTCTTAGAACATCTGCCCAACAGCCAAGACACCAATTTAACCCACTAGGTGCACCTTTTAGACTCTAGGACCTACTTCAGTTGTTGTCTTCAGCCGTATTTGTTCAGTGTTAGTACCTGCGTGCACATATCATTAATGTTATGTTCCTTGAAGATGGTAATGTAACATTACCGAAATATAGGAAGTGTTAATTAAAGTTTTTTTAATTAATATAACCGTATACGTTGTCTTTCCCTAAAAATTGACAATTTTGTTTAATACTATTTATTTATTAACAATTTATAAATTAGATAACTAAATAATATAATTATTACTGAAGCAAGATACTTCTGGTTTGAGCGTTAACCACTTATGAAGAATATATCAATCTCTGAATGAAATAATAGGATCTATATGAGGATTGAATTTATATAATTCATCAATATATATATCTCCGGATCTGCATGGAAACACTATTTAAATAGTTTATATTCATCGCTAAATAATCCGTGTTTCTTCCACACTACTTAACAATTTTCTTCTAAACAGTTACAGCAAAAGGAATCTGAAACCCCATCCCAAACACGATGCATAACACAGTATGACAAACAAGAGCAGTCTCTATAAATATGTAGGATTGTTATCTGCTACAGGATAAAATCCTCAGGCAAAGTAGTCAAATATGCGAACTTATAAATGAAGGTGTCTACTATGAGATGAACTTTACTGCTTTCTCAAATTCATTGCAGATATTTTAAAGCAATATTCATGAGGGTGACAAAAGAGATATTTTTTATTCCTCAAAAATGCACGGAAAATTATTATAATAATTTGAAATAGGACCTAGGCTTCGATTTAACCGTGTAAAGTTATATAATGAAAAGATATTTCAAAGCCAAATATTTGAAACTTACTTAAGCCCATGCCGAAATTGCATTTCAATTTCGAGATATTTGACTTTAGAATAATAATGGATTCCTAATATTTGTTCATCATATATTAATATTAAAATTAAGGGTATTATTATGCATGTAAAGTAAAATTATGTTAATGACATTATGTTAAATAAAATATATTTTATGAACAGCTTCTAGCTTCTCGTATCCTTTATTTATTTATTTTGGCTAGATGACAGAAGCCAGAATGCTTTTCATATTCCCCGTTATGTGTAGAGGACAATGTAGGGCTGTGAGCTCTGATCATGGCAGGATGGTAACAGCAAAATAGTCGAGCCTTAGTTAGAACTTCATTGGCTACAGCATTGCCACCCATTACCCTCCCTGGGTACCAGGGGCGAATGCTGGTCTTGAAATTCACGCTTCCTCTTGTTATCATTCAGGGAGTGAGAGGTGCGATTGAAGTCTGATTAGCGGAATAATGAATTACTGACCATTTAAAACTATGTATTTAGAAATTTATATACATTTAATCATACAAATACAACATTTATTGTACAAATGACATTCTATCTTTTTCAATTTAGCTACTTGAATACAAATTCTACCCTACGGTTCTTCTTTATGAACTGGTCAATAACATCGTCATAAAAAGTTGGTTGTAAATTAATTTTCCCACGCAACACTCACACTTGTAAAGGCTGGCTGAAGCTCACTGGCTAGAGCTACTTTGACTGCGTATGGCCTGGATTTTGGAAGACGTGAAGGAAGCGGAAATGGCTATGCGCGCACATGAAATCACAGTGCTGCTGCAAGGACCTGGAAGCTCCCACAACTGAGCAAGCCAAGGTAGCTTTGACTAGACGAGCAAGCATCGGCCTTCGATACACAACGCAAAGCTCAATTATTGCCGCGCAAGCTCAAGACGTCTTCTGTCTACAAATATAAAAGCCTAAATGGAATGCTTATAAATGCATGCATTTATTAAAATAAATATTACTTCTTTCTCAAGTAACGAGCTTCCGCAGCAAGCATAAAGAAAATTCGCCCCTGCTGGGTACCCATTTTAGTCGCCTCGTACGACATCTCTGGACTGCAGTGGAGCTATTCTTATCCCTGTCACTACACGGGGATCGTATATATATATATAAGTTTTTTAACCTTGGGTAATGTATATTAGGGTTACCAAGTAATTTTATAAACTTGGTTATTTTACTCCTAATCCCAAGTAAGCAAACAGTTAAGTTTGCACCTGAACGTAGTTCAAGTCTAAAGGTGGTGCAACACCAGGGCAACTCATTGTAAAAAAAAAAAAAACTTACTTGGTTATTTTACTCCTAATCCCAAGTAAGCAAACAGTTAAGTTTAAGTTAAAGTGAAGTTAAATTAAGGCCAACATCGAAGTGGTCCCTAGTCCTTTAAGAGTCTCATCTCTGGGCGAGTTCTTCCCCAGGTTTATTTTTATGTCTTTCATTGCCTTTTACTGAATTTTAGTTTAGATTATACTAGTTTGCATATAATTTTTGATGATTTTATTCCGTTTACGTTGATGTTAAATGTTTTTAGAATTTAATCCCCCTTCTTTTTTTTTGAGAACTTTTCCTTTAAAATTTTCAGAAATGTACCGATGTTACAATGAAACAAAAGAAAGTAATGAAAGCGGTTTTGAGGTCGCTTATTATTATTATTATTATTATTATTATTATTATTGATCATTGTGCTTTAGCCTGTACGGTTGTTCCAGCATATGCATGTATGAAAAAAAAAGGGACCAAAGCCATACATCAAAGCACACCCAACATAATAGTCTAGGTTAGAATGTCTTTCCACCATGCGAAGATCGAGAACTTCCCGATAGACAAGTAAATAATAAATTTACATTATTAATAACCATAGTATTTTTTGTGTTTAGATATAGACTAGGAGAATAAGACTGAAGAAAGTTTATTAATTCGCGCTGTGAATGCGAGGGTAAGAATGGTGATTCTAGCTGGTTGTATGGTTATTTCATTTTCTTCAAGGAAATGTTAATTATAAAAAATAATTTTTCAGATTGTAAAATTGATATAATAAATAATTAAATAGTTTTGTATATTTAATACAACGCTGTTATAATAAAATATTAATGTTAAATATTTAACATAAAACAGTTATTTAGATTATTATCTAGACACCATTTTATTATTGAGATACATAAAAATATCGTGGCATTTTTGTGTTGGAAATTCTGCGGGGGATCTGAATCCACCGTGAGATGCGGTGATCAAAATACCTTGGAGGGTAATGGAGATGGCATTGCTGTAGCCAATGAAGTTCGAACTGAGGTTCAGCTATTGCTGTTACCCTCCTGCCATATTCAGAGCTTTAATAGCTCAATAACACCTTATCCATACGCTGTCCCCTACATATAACGAGGAAGATGAAAAGCATTCTTGCTTCGCCCCCTTTAAGCCAGTCCTTATAAGGACTATATTCAGAGCTTGAATAGCTCAATAACACCTTATCCATACACTGACCTCTACAGATAACGTGGAAGATAAAAAGCATTCTTGCTTCGCCCCTTTAAGCCAGTCCTTATAAGGACTTAAGGAATTATCTGCGTCCCTGTACTTCAACAGTATTTATCGGAGGTATTATTATATATCACAGATAAAGGGAACTATATCCATTTTTTTACGTAATTGATTTTTAGATAGATATATTTTAGGTAAAGTATATATAAATTGATTTTTAGATATATTTTAGGTAAAGTATATATATATATATATATATATATATATATATATATATATATATATATATATACAGGGTGTTCGGGATAAATTTGACAGTTTCGTAAGGAAAAAGAAAATCTTCTTTGTATCTATTAAATTTAATGAATTGACAAAAAAACATTACAGGCAGAGTTAATTACAATACTATCAACAAGATTTACTCAAAATAACCACCATTAGCATCGATCACAGCTTCAATTCTGCTTCGGAACCTCGAACAAGCTGATGCTACAGTCTCCCTGGGAAGGGCCGCAAAAACTGTTTTAATTTTATCCATTAACTGGGCTTTTGTATTACTGGAAGTGCGATTGGTGTCTTTTTCAACTGCGCCCCATACAAAATAATCCATGGGGTTAAGGTCTGGGGAGTTTGGAGGCCAAACATTTGGACTGGTGAAGTCGTAGAAATTTTCAGACAACCATTTTTGACTTTTCCCAGAGGTGTGGCAAGGGGCCGAATCCTGCTGCCATACATACGGCCTACCATTGGCTACCCTTGTTATCCAGGGCTTGACTACAGTTAGCAACTCCACGAACAAAGCCCGAATTCCAATGCCAGGGTTCTTCAACACCTGTTCCTGCAGATTTGCGAGGAATTCTGCTGTACGAACGCAATCAGATCGTCTGCTAGGGATCTTTCTTCTTGCTACATCCTCGTAGTCACCATTGCAAGTCTCTAGTTCATGCCTGATTGTTTTTACTGTATTCAGGGAGCATTGGGCAGCAGTCGTAATATCCTTATTTTGATGGCGGGCACGAATCATCATGATACAAGTTATTCTCTTCCATGATTCAGGTGGGTTCCAGCTATCCATCCTTTCTGACATCTTGTATATGAATGAAGAAGGGTCCAAACTTTTAAATGAAGAGAAGTGTGTGTTAATACATGTAACTTACGGAAAATATAATTAATTATAAATATGTCAAATTTATCCCGAACACCCTGTATATATATATATATTTATAATATATATATATATATTATAATAAAAAATTAAACCAAAATATATATTTTTTTATAATAAAAAAATTAAACCAAAACATTACTTTAAAAAAAAAAAAACGTGAGTCTAATAAAAGAGGCAGTGGTTTTTCTACCGGAAATTCTGGTTTTTCATCAGCAGAACATGCAAATCGGCTAGAATAACACACACAACTTAGAGACATGGGATATTACGGGAATAAGGATTAACCACTCTATTCAGTTGGACCTGATTTGACAAGCCTGCGTGCTCTACACATAAGCGTAAAACTGAAATATTGGATATATTTCGTATTTGGTATATTTGTCAGTATTCAGAAATGACAAGAGTCATAGAATAATTATAGTCTATTTAAACTGACAGCAAAAAAAAAAAAAACTGTGAAAAAAATCCACAAGCCTAATCAATATTGTCCAAATTGTTGCATTTTATTCATTATGCATATATATATTTTATCTTCTGTAACATAACTTCGTTCATTTGCTTACCTTTAGCCGTATGTTGAGCTAAGGGATAAAATGTTGATTATTGCTTCCTAATATTTGAACCCAACTTACGTCACAAATATGCGAACCGGGATTTCTGGTAGTACATTATATGAGAGAGTGGAAGAAGATAACATGATGTATCCATCAGTAAGCTATGAGATATATACAAGTATTCATGGAATTAATTCAATACACCATTGAAATCAGCTGAAAAATCAAAAAGAATATCGTGTTACAGAAAATAAACCAAGCTTGTCAAAGTCGCCAGTCACAAGAATTTGTTTCATCGTGTTTCCCTCTCAGCCTCATAAATTGACTCCATTCAGTATATTTTGGCAATATGTACACCAATAAGAACTCATATGGAAAACAGAGGGGGGTAAAGACAAAAGGCAGAAAAACGGTCTGCTGCAGTTAGGCTTAGCGTCTTTGCATTCTGTATGCAGAGTATAAAAATATCAGGGTTAATTATAGCTTTTCACTTTATCTAAGAATAATCCAGGAAGCTAACAAAACAAAACAAAAAAAACTCTAATTACAACGTTTGTAATTAACCATGATTACAAAATCCACAAAGTGATGGTTTTGACCTGAATCCTTCCAACAAAACAAGCAAAAGAATCCGGGATGGTGACAGTTTCGCCTGACTTAATACTCTCAAAATTGGATATAATTACTATGACCAGGCTATTTAATCACGCGGTACATTCCAGGGTCTGACTGCATACATCCCCCCCCTGTTCCAACATGTCTGATTTCCAAGTAACTTCATAACTAGGAAAGGCGTCATGTTATACGTAAGATTTGACTAAATCAAAAACCTATCCCCTAAATCAGCGCTTCCCAAACTGTGGGCCGCGGCACCCTTGGGGCCATAGGTTTTGTTGAGGGGGGCCGTGAAATAATGAAAACAAATTTAAAATGTTTTAAGACTAAGTATATTTTTTTTTATTTTAAAACAAACGTATTTAACTTTTATTATTATTTTTTATTATTTTTTATATTTTAATGGAAAAATTCGCACATTGGTGTTGGTTCACAAACTTTGCTTCCTGCGTATTTCGGCGCTTAACGAATATTAGTAAATATTGCTTATTCATATGTTTCATTTCAAAGCAGTGGTTAATTGTATTTACTTCGAATGTTCTCCAGGGAAGTTCCAAATCTTTCTGTCCCTTTCATAACGCGTTCGTAATCAGGGACTGTTGATATTGACTTTATATACATATAAAAACTCGTTTTATATTATCACTGTCATCAGAGCTAGTTTTCTGTTACCAATAAAAGTTTCGCATATACTTCACACATGAAAAAAAGCTTAAACAATTTCACGTGGGGAGATAGTAACTCACTTGCAGTGGTAAACAACACGCCCTCCCTAAGAGCCACTATACTGCAGAGGCAATAAAAATAAGTACTTTTATTATGCCAGTGAATAAGGTATGAGGAGTCTGTGTAATATATTTCTCAACAAACAGTCCAATTAGAGACAACTGGGATAAAAACACACTAATTAATGAATCACATGTCCCCTCATACAGAAACTATGCTGTATAGACTGAAACAAAACCATATGTTGCATGGGCAAACACAGTATCTAACTAAAAACTATTGTTATTGTTATTAATTAGATGTATGTGAGTTCGATTTCCCAAGGCAGCAATAAAATTCAACCGAACGTGTGAAAATTCGTAAAAGTGTTAAAACTAAGTAATATATATATATATAATGAATGTTATGGCAGTTTCACATATGGAATTCGGTTGAAGAGAGTTAGCATTTCAACTCAATTGTCAGCTATGCTTTTATCTTTCGGTTGCGCGATCTTTTGTTAATACCGCACCAATCATATGCACGTTTTAATAAACAGACTGCCTTTGCTGTCTGTTTCGCGTTAGGCTTACATACCGTAAAAGGAGAAAAGTCACAAAAGTGAAAAATGTTCCTGGTCCGGGGATTCCCTTATTCAGGTAATATTCACTAATTTCATGTTACAGTCTGTGGTGTGCCAGTATCGGTAAGTGGTGATATTATTTGATCTATTCTACGTTAAAAAATTTAACCCTGAGATGGATAAGTGGTTGATAAAAAATAAAAATAAAAAATCCCGCGAACAACCAGAAGAAGCAGAAACAGACTAAAAAAAAAAAAAGGAGAGTATTTCATATTTTACCAGAACAGACCGTATCGTCTTCAGAACCAAACGGTAAGAGGCAAAAAATGTAATATATGCATTTGATTTTTGCAATATTCGCTGTGTATGTTTTGTATTGAATATAAATACAATAAATATTATAATAATATATCTCTATTAATTTTTTTCGAGGGGGGCCGTGAAATATTTTAATTTTTGCAAAGGGGGCCCTGACATCCAGAAGTTTGGGAAGCACTGCCCTAAATTATACGAAATTATAGGTTGTTTGATATTATGATTAATCAAGATTTTATGTCTGGTAACTGCATTTAATCTTCGCAGGTTTGCGTGTGTTGGATAAAAAACTAAAGTTTCGGGTGCTGTAATTCCTCCATTCACGGATCAAGTTATTTGCGTGTACCGTTCAGTTAACCAATCACTCGATTGGTATGAATTGTTTCAATGACGTCACTTCCATCATTCGTAATTATAATACTGTGTTTTAATCGTTTAGCCACAGAACTTTTAATAAATTTACATTAGTGTTTAATCCGTGCTTAAATTTATTTAAGACGCAAGGAATATTAATATATAATTATTTCCTTCACTTTTCCAAATAATTTTGTTTTAAATTTTACCAGAAATTTCGACTCCTCAATGTCACTCGGACTAACAAATACACATCAACGATTTGCACTCAACATTTCTAATAGTTACTATGGTTATTCAAGGAATAGTTAATTAGACTAAATACGGTTCGAAGTGCTATTAGGTTACAACAATAAAACCTTTCACGGGTAAGAGGCTAAAATAAATTGATTACAAATGATTAACCTGAATCCTTTTTCAATAATAAGCGGACATTTAAAAATTGCTTGGTAGGGTTGAATAGCAATTTCTCAATTATTAGTATTTTTTGCTTTTTTAATTTGACGACATTTTAATATTTCAGAATTGCCAGGAAGTGTCAGGAGGGATCAGGTGAAAACCGAATACCCTTGGAGGGTCATGGATGGCAATGCTGTAGTCAATGAAGTTTAACTGAGGTTCGGCTGTTGCTGGGGCGCTGAGATTCGAGAGCTTTGAGTTCGCTCTCTGAAGGTTTTTGCCTTAAGGGAGCAATTTGAGTCTCCCGGGAAAGCGTTCTCCGGCACGGCTCGCTGAGGGGCTTTGTCGGTGAATGTTTTCTTCGGAATTTGAGCGGTTCTGCTCGGTGGTGACGTGTGGGTGGATGGCTATCACTGAGTGGAGCCAACGCTGAGATGGACGGTCTTTCGCCCACGATTGAGTGGCCTAGGGATCGTCCGAATTTTTAGAGACGGCTTTATCTTTAAATATGGCAATGCTGTAGCCAATGAAGTTTAACTGAGGTTCGGCTGTTGCTGTTACCCCCCCCCGGGGGCGCTGAGATTCGAGAGTTTTGAGTTCGCTCTCTTAAGGTTTTTGCCTTAAGGGAGCAATTTGAGTCTCCGGCACGGCCCGCTGAGGGGCTTTGTCGGTGAATGCTTTTCTTCGGAATTTGAGCGGTTCTGCTCGGTGGTGGTGTGTCGGTGGAAGACCATCACTGAGTGGAGCCAACGCTGAGTGAGACGGTCTTTCGGCCACTATTGAGTGGTCTAGGGATCGTCTTAATTTTTAGAGATTGGCTTTACTTACACATCGCCAATGAAGTTCTAACTGAGGCTCGGCTATTGCTGTTACTCTCCTGCCATGATCAGAGCTTTAATAGCTCAATAACACATTATCCCTACACTGTCCTCTACAGATAACGGGGAAGTGGAAAGCATCGTTGCTTCGCCCCTTTAAGCCAGTCCTTATATAAGGATCAGTGTTAGGAGAATTAGATTATTCTGAACTCATTTCGATTTCATTTTTTATTTTTTATACATGTTCCAAATACAAAATTTCAATAAAAAAATAAAATATATCTAGCTATATTCCCACGAATAACTAGCTTTAATTAGATCAAACAGAATTGCCTTACAAAAGAAAGAATCCAGTATTATTGCGACCACATGTTTATTAAGATAAATAACAATAAACAAACCCGACAAGTTTCATATGTCGTTTGACATTTAAAGGTAACTAAAAGTTTAAACACAAGAAATGAGAAATTACTCAAAATAGTCCATTCGATGATGTTATGACCGTCTAACTGTTCATTAAATTAAAAAATTCGAATTCAGAATCTGAACATCATAGAATGGACTATTTTGAGTAATTTCTCATTTCTTGTGTTTAAACTTTTAGTTACCTTTAATTCCTGAAGATGTAAGTCAAACGACATACGAAAGCTGTCGGGTTTGTTTATTTTTATTTATCTTAATAAACATGTGGTCGCAATACCGGAATCTTTCTTTTGAACTGCTAAACCACAGAAACTTACGCCTACAAAAAGAATTGCCTTACTTTCAATTCTCACTTTTTCCCTTGTTTGAGGATAAGTATCTTCGGTCATCAGTAAGATCCTTTTATATTCATAATATCAGGTTTTGTTGTCAAGTTTTATTATTATTCAATTTAATAAAATTTAAATAAATATTTGAAGAGTCTTTCATACACACTATTTTTTGTAATTTATTCAAGTTACCGCAAATGGGAAAATTATATTAAATAGGGAATATCAAATACTTCCTGAATAGGCTGAAATGATACCAAAGTTCAATCAGTGATGTTTGAAACGGATGGGGGGGGGAGGTAATTTATTTGTGATCAGCCGATCTCTAGCTATACTTCATGTTTCTATGATGCCGAGAACACGTTTTACGCCCTCATAGCGTTTATTCATCTCTTGAGAACCAATCCGAAACATCAGACTATTCACTTATTAAAACAGTAATGTAGGCAATCATCGTCTTAAGTAGTGCAATGCCAGGGCAACTCATGCAGAAGGGCGTAGTTTTCATAAACTCTTGTTACTTCACTAGGCAAGTTTTCGAGACAAACATTATTTCGCCAAATTGGTTATGAACAAAGGATATTTATCATCCTTTTTTCATACTAAAGCCCTTACCATTGTTTTGAAAATTATAACGAAATGGAGTAGTCAAGGCTTTAATGGTAATGAAGCCTGTACTCAGCTGTGGAAAGTTAAATACAGAAGTCTAATATGGAAATAGTACTGAAAGCTATAGCCAAATCATCCATCTGTAAGATATTTGGAATATTTTAAGAGCTGTTTTTAATCTAAGTCACAAGATGAATCACTTGTAATATATGAATGGGAGAAAGCTGTAGTTCCGCAAGCATCCTTATTCTTATTAGTCTCGCAGAAGAGGTCATTCTTGTAGTTATACAAGCATCTCAGTTTAATAAATATGAGCTCCTCCAAGAGACTAGAAATCAGCTTAAATATGTAGATGGGATATACATTCCTCAGTTGTCTTCCAGAGCTCTGTTGGTTTCGACAATGACTTTAGCTAGAAACACCTGGGTTCGAATCTGTTTAGGACGCGAAAGACTTGATCAGAGCTGAGTTACCCGGGCTCATAGGAAGCAACTTGGTTTCACCTCCCCGAAACTCAATTTGCGGAAAAAAATACTTCAAGCTAGCTTGCAATTGCATATATCTACACCTGATCAAGATGTTATCAAAAGAAGCGGATATATTTGGTTTTAAGATATGCAAAATGATGCAGTGTCTTTCATTTAACAGAGAAGAATAAAGATTCCTATTCCATTTCAGAAATAATGATAAATACACACACACATATACAAATAAACATTGTTAATGTTGCTGATATTTATATTTATTTAGCCAAGCATAGCCATTATTTTCTTAATTCACCACGTGAAGTTAAAAAATTTAACTTCACAGAATATTGCATGTTGTATTATTAAGATTAGTCCTTATAAGGACTGACTTAAAGGGGCGAAGCAAGAATGCTTTTCATCTTCCCCGTTATCTGTAGAGGACAGTGCAGGGATAAGGTGTTATTGAGCTATTAAAGCTCTGATCATGGCAGGAGGGTAACAGCAATAGCCGAGCCTCAGTTAGAACTTCATTGGCTACAGCATTACCATCCATTACCCTCCAAGGGTATTAATCACTGCATCTCACGGTCGATTTTCTCCCCCACAAGTATCTCCGCCAAAAGTATCTATTATTAAGATTTAAGAGGAATTATGAATATAATTTATTTTATTAAAAAAATAAAATGGTGTGTTTAGTAATATATTTATAAATTAAACGATTTAGATATTTCTAAATTAGCAATTTAAAACAATATAAATAATAATAATTAAAATATATTCTTTAACGTTTTATGCTAAAATATAGTTTTAGGTTGACCAGACATGTTAATCGTCATAACATTGTTTTTATTTTTATTTCTAAGTAAATAAATTTACATTCGTTTACATTACAAATTGTAAAATTGTTTATGTATAAAACAGTTATCGGCCAATATATTTCAAACAGTAACTAAAGCGTCAGATGTTTGTTTTATATTTTTTATTTTAATTTATTTGAAGCGAATTGTACATTGTAAATTTCATATACACCATATTTTGTTATACTTTAACATAACCTAAAAGAGGCTATGGCACTAATATTGAATCCGATCTTCCACAAGACGTTTAAAACGTCTCAATTTGTAAAACATGAACCTAATAAAGTCTAAGATTAATATTTTAAGTCGAAGTTAATAGAAAATATTAAAATCGAAGTTATTGAAATTAACACCTTGCGAATTACGACCTTGGAAATTTTTTTCCGATTCCAAATTATGATCTTTAAGTGATTATTCCTGAAATGAAAAACGCATTGGATAACAACAAAGGTCGAACAGATTATGAATGTACTGAAGTATTTCTCACTAATCCAATCAAAACAGTCCTGCTTCAATCAAGTATGAAATACGCAGGCTGACAAGTCAAAGAATACAAAATTCCTCTATTTTACAGGCATTATCTACGAAAGCTTAACTAAAAGCTTTCTCGTAGAAGTTACTCACTCCGATAGAGACAAGAATGAGAAAGAAACTTACTATCGAAGATCAGGAAATCAAACAGAATTTCGACTTCAGTAAAAAAAAAAAAAAAAAAAAAACGGGATAAGGTGAGAAATATAAAAGAACAGCGCAGTTCCAGACGATCTGTGGTAGATTACTGGAGAGAATCCAAGATCTCTTTCTATTTTTCTATTGGAAAATGCAGTGTGAATTCCTAACTTCATCCATCTAACAAAGTTTCTGCACAAAAATAAGGAAACTGTTTTTCGCGTTTAAAAACTTTTAAAATGCAAAAATAAACGTAGGGTTGGAAAGGCTATAAGGCTAATGTATTATGCCTGTAAATTACATATTTCCGTGGCCAGTTTGCCTTATTTTGGGGGGTGGAGATTAAAAAAAATACTTTTCACTATTGTACGAAAGCAGCTAATTTCTTTAGATGAAAAAACAAACAAACCGTACTTGCACACGCAGAAGGATTAAGTGATGTTTTATACTTTCATCAGAACGAACACATTTGGTTGTTATTTTACTTTTTTTTTTAATTTATTGGCTAAAGAATTACTGTTTGATTCATTGTTGGTCATTAGTAATTTTCATTTCATCCTTCATGCAGCATGTTTTGTGGAAAAATATATTTCTAAATATAAACGTGTCAATATTATCCGAATAACAAAAATCATTTGAATCAAATCCTCATAGCATTACAACTCGAAAAATAGAATAATTCTACTACTAACGATTCCAGCCTTGGAATTTTGATATAATTAATATAATGTGATGTATATGAATTTTTTTTTCAAAAAATCTTAGTATAAAATACTTTTAAAGAAAATTTAACCAAAAATTATAAAAAAATATTTATTACAAATTTACTGCAAATTCAAACGAATCAGTTTGTGACAATTTGTATAACTGACAATTTCGAGTAGAAATCGGGTGCACATTCAAATTTTCGAATCGTGCGCACTCAACAGAATAAAAGGCAAAAGGCTGCGCTAAGCGACTAGTGTTTGAAGGAAACACTAAAATAACTGATCTTTACAGATGAGTTATTTTAGTGTTTCCTCTGATTCTAGATGACATTTGATCTGTCGTGAAAGTGGTACCTCTTACCATCACGAGAATGCTCTTGAAACGGATAGATACGGCGGTGCTGGGGTCATGGGATGGGAAGGCATTATGCTTAATTGCCGCACCGAGCTACAAATTGCTGCAAAAAGGGACTATGACTGATGAACGATATCGAAACGAAGTTCTTCAACTTCACGTTCGATTGTTCCTTTGTGTGCTATAGGCAAAGAATTCATTTTAATGGGTGACATTGCCACACCACAGAGTACACGAGCAGTGCAGAGACTTCTGGAGACCGAGAATATTAATCGATCGAGTGGCGAGCACGCTCCCCAGATCTCATCCTCATAGAACGTTTCGGACGCAACAGGGAGACGCCTTGCTGCTCGAAATTTCCCTCCAGAAAACAAACAAGTCCTTATTCTTGCTCTGAATGAGGAGTGGACCAGTTTGCCTCAAGAACTCCTGAATCACTTGGTGCTAAGCATGGTACGACGTTGTGAGAGCTGCATCGCAATTCGGGGTGGACATATTCCATACTGAAATTTCTCTCCGCTTAGTTTTCTCTACGTCCTTAGGAAATTTGTAACTTTTGCCAAAAACGTATCGGAATTTAATTTGTGCGAAGGTTGTAACACAATGGTTGGTGTAAACTAATTTATTAGTATGCTTGCAATAAATTTATGTCCACATTTGGTTGCAGTCATGAAAAGTTTTTTTATATAGAGATAAAAATGTTTTTCATCCTTAGCTTTTGGACAACAGTGTATTTTAACCCTTTTTCATTTCTTTCTTTCTTATGTTCTCTTCCTACATACATTTCACTATAATGTAAAGATTTTAAATGTTTGATTGGCGGCACATTTAATTTTTAAACAAATTAGTTAAAATAGTTCATTCTTCAAAGTTGGCAACCATTGATGTAATTTGAAATTGCGCTACAACCAGCATTCGTTTTATTTATTTATTTATTTTAAACTTGAGAATTGCTAAATATTCCTCTCAGAATTTTCATTTTAGGCCTAATAATTGAATTACTACCCAAAGTATCCATAAATCCCTTTACTAAGAATGACGAAGCCTATAGACTTATGTAGTTTTTTACTCGAAATTTCCCTCCAGAAAACAAACAAGTCCTTATTCTTGCTCTGAATGAGGAGTGGACCAGTTTGCCTCAAGAACTCCTGAATCACTTGGTGCTAAGCATGGTACGACGTTGTGAGAGCTGCATCGCAATTCGGGGTGGACATATTCCATACTGAAATTTCTCTCCGCTTAGTTTTCTCTACGTCCTTAGGAAATTTGTAACTTTTGCCAAAAACGTATCGGAATTTAATTTGTGCGAAGGTTGTAACACAATGGTTGGTGTAAACTAATTTATTAGTATGCTTGCAATAAATTTATGTCCACATTTGGTTGCAGTCATGAAAAGTTTTTTTATATAGAGATAAAAATGTTTTTCATCCTTAGCTTTTGGACAACAGTGTATTTTAACCCTTTTTCATTTCTTTCTTTCTTATGTTCTCTTCCTACATACATTTCACTATAATGTAAAGATTTTAAATGTTTGATTGGCGGCACATTTAATTTTTAAACAAATTAGTTAAAATAGTTCATTCTTCAAAGTTGGCAACCATTGATGTAATTTGAAATTGCGCTACAACCAGCATTCGTTTTATTTATTTATTTATTTTAAACTTGAGAATTGCTAAATATTCCTCTCAGAATTTTCATTTTAGGCCTAATAATTGAATTACTACCCAAAGTATCCATAAATCCCTTTACTAAGAATGACGAAGCCTATAGACTTATGTAGTTTTTTACTCGAAATTTCCCTCCAGAAAACAAACAAGTCCTTATTCTTGCTCTGAATGAGGAGTGGACCAGTTTGCCTCAAGAACTCCTGAATCACTTGGTGCTAAGCATGGTACGACGTTGTGAGAGCTGCATCGCAATTCGGGGTGGACATATTCCATACTGAAATTTCTCTCCGCTTAGTTTTCTCTACGTCCTTAGGAAATTTGTAACTTTTGCCAAAAACGTATCGGAATTTAATTTGTGCGAAGGTTGTAACACAATGGTTGGTGTAAACTAATTTATTAGTATGCTTGCAATAAATTTATGTCCACATTTGGTTGCAGTCATGAAAAGTTTTTTTATATAGAGATAAAAATGTTTTTCATCCTTAGCTTTTGGACAACAGTGTATTTTAACCCTTTTTCATTTCTTTCTTTCTTATGTTCTCTTCCTACATACATTTCACTATAATGTAAAGATTTTAAATGTTTGATTGGCGGCACATTTAATTTTTAAACAAATTAGTTAAAATAGTTCATTCTTCAAAGTTGGCAACCATTGATGTAATTTGAAATTGCGCTACAACCAGCATTCGTTTTATTTATTTATTTATTTTAAACTTGAGAATTGCTAAATATTCCTCTCAGAATTTTCATTTTAGGCCTAATAATTGAATTACTACCCAAAGTATCCATAATTCCCTTTACTAAGAATGACGAAGCCTATAGACTTATGTAGTTTTGTGCTAGACATTTAGGAAAGTCAAAGAGCTACACAGAACTCAAGATTACATTAGCATTCTTGATATACAGAGTCCAAAAGCGCTTTAATTACGCCTTCATTGACACTATCTAAAACGAGCGAATACTAAAACGAGCGAATACTAAAACGAACGTTATGCTTCAGAAAAAAATGAAGAAAAAGCTATACGATTAATGTTATCGCAATAATATTAATCCCATTTCAGTTGATACCTCAGGGAAACACGCAAAAGACAAGTCATGACTAGCGAACAATATTTATCAATTCAGCTGCAGTTGATGGCTCTGACGAACAATTAAACACAGACTTCATGTTCACGTGATTACTATTATATCAGTATGAAGGCGGTTTCTTGATCTCGTGAATTATCAGCAGCTGCTTGAGTGCGTGAGACGTTAATGATGTAAGGGGAGGGGAGAGTAAGATAGTGAAGCATATAATAGTAAGACCTGAATGCCACATGAGGGATACGGAGTGTTGCGTGCGAGAGGATTAACTTTGATATTGTGCCTCTAATTAGAAATGGGTGATGAATATTTCAGCCACATCGTGAACTGCATTCCTGTTTACTTAACTTGGGCAATTAATTGCACAACGTGTTGTAATCTGGTGTTGTTTGTTCTTCCATTCCCACGTCAGATACTATGAAACCGATTCTGTCTTCATAATCAATTATAATTTCGATGTATTCATTAAAATAAACCTTCTGGGTAATTTGGAATTAAAAATCGATGCAACCATCTAAGAACGTCATTTAAATCAACGTGCAGTAGAATTGAAACCTAATAATAAACTTTCTAAACGAAGTAAAGAATGGTAGGAACTACTAACCCTCTATTTTATTCTTGACCTTTCCAACTAAATTTCTAATATCGTAACTGTGCTACGACGATAACAATGAGATATTGGTTGTGTATATATAACCGATTCTTACTGTTTGAGGAGATATAAATATGGGTAATATCAAATGTTGTTTTTTCATAGAAAAACCAAACATTTTAAAGAAGTAAGAATGTGTTGATTTCCTTTAACTAACAACCTAAAGTCATAGACCAGCCTTTTCCGTAAATTGACCCGGTGAATTCAAGTAATAGGCTAGTGTTTGACTTTAAGGTGCCAGTGATTTAAGGGTGAATTTCAAATTAATTCACCTTAATGGTGAATTAAGGTGAATTAATTTGTCCTTACCGCGCCGTCAAATGTTATATAATTTTTAAAGGTCTCACATAACAAAATATCATAACAAAAGCAGTAGCTGTTTGTTTTACAGTTCTTTATATTTTAAATATGATGTAATAAATAAATAATAAGATTTAAGAGATGTCTGAGCACAAATGAGAACTCGAAAATATTGAATTTGTGTTGTGTTACAGTATTTTTAAACGTATGTTCAAAAACCATAATTATATGCATTGAGGATCATAACAGCTACAAATAGTTGCATTAATTTTAAAATTTTAGCAATATTACCAATTCATGATAAATGATTAAAAAAATTTTTAAAAAAAAACATTTTTATATTAACCACCTCGAAACAAATTAGAATTACTTAAATTTCATTTTTTTTTTAATTCACTGTTAAAATTATCAAAATGAATTCTGAACTGCGTCGATAAATCCATTTATCGCTTTGAGTGAAAGCAACGAGGTGACTTTTTTCCCACTTCTCTTTCTTCGTGCAATTTAGTCATTTGATTAGATCTAGCAGCCAGGTGAACGCGACTTCGGTTCATAAGGTCATCTGTAACCGCATGAACCGTAAACATTTAATGGATCCACTGTGAGGGAAAAAAAAATCCGTTAACGTATCTCTACTAGTGCGAAACCAAACCTATCTCTGTGTGTGTGTGTGTGTGTGTGTGTGTGTGTGTGAAGAAAATGTCCTATGATCGAAATAAAGTGTGTCTAGAAGTAGGCTAACGTTCATCTATGTGCTCTCAAGCGACACCTCACTGGCTAAGTGCTAGAAAATGGACACTCTTTGTCGCAGTTTCTTGAGCATTTAGTGACAAAAAAAAAAAAATCAATAACAGTGATTGAACTACAAATCACGTGTTATCAGAAATAAATAAAAGTTATAATTGCACGTTACTGTTTCCCAAATGAATTTCAAATAGAAAATTTGAAGTTTGGGATGTAAAAAATCCTTTTGACAGAGAAAAAAATATCCTTTGAATTAAAAATGCATACAACATTATGAAAAAAAGGACTAACCTTAAAATGGATGTAACGTAATGTTGTCATGATGTCATAAGTAAAGAGTAAATGAAATATACAAAAGGCGCAGGCGCAGTAAGAAAAGTCATGATGTCATAAGTAAAGAATAAATGAAATATACAAAATGCTCAGGCGCAGTAAGAAAAGTAATGACGTCATTAAGAATAATACTTCATCGTACTGAAATCTGCAGGATAACTATCAGTGTAAGGAAACACGATAATTGCAGTAAAACGAATAATATAAAATTAATTACAAAATTGTTTTACGTGAAAAGCTTGAGAGGTTCAGTAGTGTCGGCAAATCTCTAGGCGCAGTTCCCTTATTTAAATCATATACTTTATTCTCTGGAGAACGATCCTTGATCACTAGAAATAATCATGTTTGAAATATATGCCGAAATATTATTATAATGGATGCATAGCTATTATACAGCAGCTGACATTTCATCAATGCAAATACACCCAATCGGAGAGTTCTGCCATCTTGTGGCGAATACCAAAGTTTCAAAATGAGGACGTTTAAATATTGAAGGAATGACAGATACGTGATAAAGCAAAATCTTAATAATATTCACTTGAACTAATAGCATTCAGGTAAATTATATTATTCGGTTTTAACTGTTCCAACTACGTAGAGGTTTGCGTTTTTTTTTTTAAATTTGAAAATTCAAGAAATTTTTTTATCTGAGTTTTTTTATTTTAGGAGAAAGAGAAGCTATCGCTCGTTCTTCGTATTCACTATTATCCTAAACAGGAAATTTTCCTAATGATTTATCCAAGTGATTGTGTGATGTTATCGAAGGATAACATCACACAATCTTTATTTTAATCTTATCAATGCAATAAGATTTGCAGACGACAGCCTTAATAGCAGAAAATAAAAAATAAGCACACGAATCACCTTGCAGAGAAGTAAACCAAATGAAAGATGCAAGGTGCTTCATTAAAAGCTTTTTTTGTGGAGTGTGGCCCTCTACGGATCAGACCTATGGACTCCTTAAAAAAAAAGAGAGAGAAATCATGACTTCTAGAAGTGGTGTTCACGCCGATTGTTGAAGATCGCGTGGCCAGAAAGAGTTACAAATGAAGAAGCATTAAAGGCAGGAAAAATAGCATGATAGGACATCTACTAAGACACTCAGATTGGATTACAAATTTGTTTGAAGGAATGATGGGGGGTGGGGGAGACCTAGTAGTGGAAGACCAAGAACCCAATACAACAGTGACATCAAACATTAAGATTTTTGTAAGGTTATTTTGAGTTTTTATTTGATGGTTTAAATTGGAATAAAGAAAATGAAACAGAAAATTAGAAATGCTGTTGTTGCTGGTGGATCTTCAATTCTCATAAATGAGAGCTCGTCCCCGTTCGCCAATAATGTAAATAAAACGCATTATCGGTATACTGGAGAGCAAATAAAAAAAAAAAAAAAAAAACTTCGATAACTGTCGATTTATTTAAAGAATGGTTTCTAAATGATCAGATTATTTTTAATAAAAATTAAGTTTCTAATTTTATAAAAATAAAATGGTGTATTTTTGTTAACTTTTGGAACATAATACCCATTTTGTACTGGTTCTTAGTCCCATATACGGTTTCACACTACGCCATTTTATAGTGGCCTAAATAGCGTGTTATAAGGACTTCCTGAATTACTTTGTATTAAAAGGAAATTTTTTTTTGTTAACTCAAAATTCAGCAATATTTTTGTACGTTTTTATTTTATTTTTATTTATTTTTTATCTATTTTATTATTTTTTTTGGGGGGGGGTGATATTGCTTTACTAGAAACCTAAGTTCAGTTTTAAGTTCTCCGTCGTATTCACGCTGTGAGCCTTCTACTAATTGCCAGCACAATCCTTCTACAAAATACGTGACTTAACTAAAGGCCTAATTATTCATAAATTATCACCCAAAGACATTTGTTTATCTCTTAAATATTTTTCCATTTAAACCTCCAAATACCACATTACAGATCTATGGATGATATGCTTTCATCAGTAATAATCTAAGTTGATGAGACAGTTCAAAATGTAATGAAGACGATACTTCCTATTATCATCCAGTACAACATTAAATGTGTGATATTACAAGGATTTCTCCCTTTATGTTAGATATCATTGGGTACAGCATACGTGATTTACCCTTCAGAAAGGTAATTAAATTCAGTGCATGGAATTAAGCGCAATCTCTGCTAAATAACTCTGAAACACGCTATGCCAATAGCCAACCATAATGAGAACCGATTACTCCCAACAAGCGAACTTGGATATTTGCACATTAATAAATGGCATTCTCTGATAACGGTTGTAATTATACCCTCCTTGAATGATATGTAATCCACAAGCTCATAATTTCCAAAACGTAATAATACTATCCATTCTGAATATATATACTACGGTACCAACAAGCTAGGCATCTCCTTTTCGTCAAAGTGGTTCGAAGGAGTTTTTTTTTTTTTTTTTTGTATTTGGCTACTCTTATCCTTTATGTATTAAAATACAATAGCTGGAATATAACAAACACGTTGCGATTCATTAGAATGTGATAAATGTAAACGCAGACTACGCGCTGTATATGGAAATATGTTAAATGGAAAACCTAAATAAATGGCTTATCTACCAATCAAACATTTGGGTCATATCATTCATATCTTATATTGAGTTCGTATTATCATGTGTGCTTTTCGATTACTCAGAATACTCAAGAGGGACATAGAAATCTTCGGGGCTGATTTCTGGAGCGAATTTAAACAAAAAACGGGATATAATATACTCCGTGACCTGACAGGAAATTGTCAGATATTCAGGAACTCTATGTATGCGCCTCCTGTAATGCGACGCACACATGAAAACGATAGTGCATTTCTTGGCAGACTTTGTAACTGGTCGACAGGTATTGAATTCACTACTGCTACAGTTCGATATTATTTTTTAACCTTGACTTCGGAAACACATGCACGACCCGGACTTTTTCCTTTACAGATGCATCCCTCTTCTTGAAGTTATTTTTACCATGAGTTCTTTCTTAAACTGAATGTAGAATTTACGTTGAAACTTTAATTACCGAATTATACTTTATAAATTCGATAACACAAAACACTTTCTCCTGCGGAGACGCCATTTTCTGTTAACTCTGAGCAAGCGACTGAAGGATCTTTTTGTTTCAAGCGCTTACAGCGCACTCTAGTAACACGAGCCAGCTACTGGAGTATGGGGAAAAGTAAATTCTCTCATAGTTTCTTATCAGGTGATATATAACACGTGTTTGCATCGCTGGAAATAAAAATTTCGCAAACAAGTACAATCTTCTCCTGTATATTTGGTAATAATTTTTTTCAAAGATGTATAGACATTGTAGGTCATCTTCTGTATTAGCAAATAATATTTTAACATCTTCATTTTATAATACATTTATTCGGTAATTTTATTTTTTCTATACAGTTGGGCATTTTCCTTTTTAGCAATCTTGTATCCATATCTAATACTTATTTCTGTATAACTTGAACTCAATTTCTCTCCATTTTTTTTTTTTTTTGAAAATAGGGAATAGAATTGATTACAATATTATAAACATTCTTCCACTTACTCAAGTAATAACCAGACACAGTTATTCTAAAACATATTATTACTTGCGACTATAAACTAATATAAACTAATATATAATATAATATATTAATATAATATAACAAACTAAATCAATCCTAAATAGGACTGGGAGATAGACTGAGTCCTTGACTCTTTATCCCGTCATCTGAATGAAGAGAATCTGTGTGGATGGAGTGTTATCGAGCTAAAAGCTCCAGTCATGGCTGGGTAACGGGCAATAGCCTCAGTTAAAACTTCATTGGCTACAGCATTGCCATTCGTTACCCTGGAAGTCCTAAAAAGGACTTTTTTTTCTTCCTCCCATCAAACTAAATCAAACTGATAACTGATAACTTCTGTGGCTTGATGGATATCAGTCCCTTGGACTCTGATCCCTTCATTGCCATGAATGATTCCCGGTTTAAAGGAAGAAAGTTTTGAGCACTTGGCTCGCCCTAATTAGGGCTGTGTTGAAAGATTTCAATCTGTGATCAGGGCAGCCTTTGGGAATTTATGTTTCCATCTGTCTTTTTCATCGTAATCTGATGACTCGCGAATGAGTAGGTTGGGATAGAGTGATGCCTGAGCAAAGTATTTGGTTGCTATCTGGAGGAGAAATGTAGGTATGTCTGGTAGGTTTCCATCTTGATGGATAATAGTGTTCATTACAAACCACGGGGCATCAAAGATCATTCGGAGGCATTTGGTTTGGATTAATTGTAATCGTTTGATGTTGCTAGCAGATGTGTGGCTCCACGCTGGCGAACCATAAGTCAGTATGGGTCTGATGATTGCTTTGTATATTCTTAATTTGTTTTCTGGACTGACTTTGCTTCTACGGTTGAGTAGAGGGTAGAGCTGAGCTATTGCTGAGTTTGCTTTGTTGCAAGCATGAGAGATGTGGGAGTTGAAGCTGAGATGATTATCTAGTTTGATTCCCAAGTATTTTACTTCTTTTTGCCATGGGATATCAGTATTGAACATCGTGATTGCTCCATGATGGTCTGCTTTCTTCCCTGTAAATAGTATGACCGCTCTTTTATCTGCATTAACATCAGTTCTCCATAACCGAAACCGTTTTTTAAGATTCATTGCTGCATTTTGTAGTCTTTGTGTAGCCAGGTATGGTCTGAGCGATCTGATCAGTATCGCCATGTCATCCGCATAAAATGCCATGGTGGTTGATGTCGTGCTTGGGACGTCTGAGATAAAAATGGTAAAGAGTAACGGCGATAATAGGGAGCCTTGCGGGACACCTGCTGTGACTTCTTGTAGTTGATCTGAGCCCACGAAGTTTCACTTGAAATTTTCGGTCTTTTAGGTAAAAGTCGATGATTTGGATGAGGTTTAGTGAGTATTTTGCAGTAATTAGTTTGTGGATGAGGCCTTTGTGCCACACGTTATCGAAGGCCTTCACCACATCCAGGAAGATTGCACCTGTATGCTGTCTCCAATTAAATCCGATAGTTATATATTCTATAAGTCTGTGGATTTGTTGAGTTGTGAAGTGTCCAGTTCGAAAACCAAATTGTTCTTTTGGGATTAGACATAGATTGTCCGTTTCGCTTTGTAGGCGTTTTAAAATTACTTTTTCAGCTATTTTCCCTAGGCCTGACAAGAGGTTGATAGGTCTGTAATTCTGGGGGAACTGAGGCGCTATCCCTGGTTTGTGGATGAGGATTCCATTTGCCTGCTTCCTGCGAGTGGGGAAGTAGTTGAGTCTTAGCATCGCATTGATGATAGCCACTAGATGCATTATTGTTTTGTGAGGGAGTGCTTTTATAATTTTGTTTGAAATCTGGTCAGGACCTGGTGCTTTTCTGTTATTGAGGTTCTTGATGATTTGGTATATTTCATTTGGCGTGGTATAGTTTGTGTTGTCGCGGGTGGTGGAACGATGAAGTGCATAGCGTACTTGCTTGTGGATTTTTTCAATGAAGCGCAAGTCCGCATCAGTGTAGTTTGGTTGAAATTGCAGCTCCAGAATCTGCAAGAGCTTCTGCTTTTTCATCATCTCGGTAGATTATACCTCTTTCTCCATGGATTGGTTTTATGTTTATCGCTGCGAAGGTCTTTAGTCATTTTCCATAGTGAGTTATCTTCAGGTTTTAAGGAGCATAGTTTCCTCTCCCATTGCTGATTCTTATGGTCTTTGATTGCATATCAGTACCGACGTCTAATCCTATTTTTGTTGCGGATAAGCTTTAGAATCTCTTCTGGGAGCAGGTTAGTTTGGGCTGGAACGGTAACGGTGGAGGGTGTTGCAAGGCCAGTTTGGATTGTGCTTTCCAGTTTATTGATCGCTATGTCTACTTCTTTGGGTGAGGAGATAGTTGGGACAGGGCCTGTGATGTTGCTGAGAGTTGAGTTGAGCTTCTTGAGATTTATGTAGGATTGTCCGGGGATGGTTTCTGCTTCTCCGCCTAGGCTAAGCAGAACTGGATTGTGGTCGGAGCTAAGATCATTAATAACCTGTAACTGGAATTGGTGTGGGGTTTTCTTGAAAATGGCGATATCCAGCACGTCAGATTTGCCCAGTGGTCCGTAGTGTGTTGGTTCAACAGGACCTGCTATGGTGATATTTCTTGTCATAGTGAATTTGTGTAGGCTCTTCCCATTGTTATTGGTGTTTCTACTGTTCCACGCAGGGTGTTTTGCGTTTGGATCTCCCGCCACTATTGTTGCTTCGTTTCTGTCAAGGAGCTGGGAGAGGTATGTATTTCAATTCCAGTTTCTTCCAGGTTTGTGGTTGCTGATTTCTTGATCTCATTGCATCTTATGCTATTTTTAACAAATATAGCAGTTCCGCCCCCTCTGACGTTGAGTCTATCTGATTTTAGCAGTGTGTAGTACCTTATTTTGTGGTTGTCGCAAGGCCGAAGATGCGTCTTGTTGACTAAAAGGATGTCTATCTTATATCTTTCAGCAAATTCTTTTAGTTCTAGGAGGTTGTTGCTTAGCCCGTTAGCATTTCAATAAGCAATCTGTAATGAGTTAGTTAAGGAGACCGTGTTATCCATTAATCATAGAGAAGATGACGTGTGTTTTTGAGGAATTTGTTGGTGTCAGCCTGATTGGGATTTGTTTTGCTAAAGGATGTTAACATCTCTCCTAGAGTAGCAGCTAGGATTGCTGCCCAAATACAACATCTCTCCTAGATGTAGCAGCTAGGATTGCTGCCCAAACTATATATAATATAACATCTCTTCTAGAGTAGCAGCTAGGATTGCTGCCCAAACTAAAACTAAATCAAGTCCTTATAAGGACTGGCTTAAAGGGGCGAAGCAAGAATGCTTTTTATCTTCCCCGTTATCTGTACAGGACAGTGTAGGGATGAGATGTTTTTGAGCTATTAAAGCTCTGATCATGGCAGGAGGGTAACAGCAATAGCCGAGCCTCAGTTAGAACTTCATTCGCTACAGCATTGCTATCCATTACCCTCCCAGTACCAAAACTAAATCAAATGTAAATTCCTAATTTAAAATAGTAAATACATATTAGAAATATTATGGTGTTTTTACTTCAATTATTGATAATATTAAATATTAAAGAAGTATTCTTCTTCTTCTATCACTCAAAAAGAATTTTATGTCAGTAAAGTATTAATTATTTATTAGTAGTTCCAAGGTGGTCGCCGACCTCCGATAGGAGATGGCACTCAAAGAAGAAGTAGTTATCTAATATTATCTTAATATGGATTATATATGAATAACCTTCAACTAGTATAAAATTTAACACTCCTGTAATTATCTTTCTGAATAAGGTAGCAGCGCCTCCTTTTTTATGAAAACAATGAAATAAGTTTATTTGAATTATGTATACAAGAGAAGTGATCACACACACAGACGTATCCAAGAAATGTACATGTACGTTTATTATTTATCCAAACATTAACGTGTTTTCTATTTATGTTTTTAAAGTTGACGTTTTAACGATACAAAAAAAAAAAAAAAAAAAAAAAAAAAAACCGTAATCTCAGACTATCTAAAAGGCAATTACTTGCTTCCTCAATTTTTGTATTTTAATCATCTCATACTTTTTTTGTTTTTATAAAAAATAAGGCGAATTATGCTAACTATTAGTGACTATATATTACACTCTGAAATTGGCTATTTCTTTTGATGTGAGCTCATTAATACAGAACTCTGTAATAATACCTAATCAAAAAAAAAAAAAATGCATACGTTACAAAGACCAGCAAAGAAGTGTTTAGAGTCTTATGTCAAAAAAAAAATAAAATAAAAAAAATAAGTGCTTCTTAGCAAATACTAAAATTACTTAAGGATGTGAAGTGGCGTACGTTTTGTAAACATGTTTTTTTTAATACGATTATCACAGGATCAAGATGCAAGCTGAACTGTATGCCATGAGACTGACTTAAAACTCGAAATAATGCAAATCCTTTCATTTGCATAGAAAATGTAGCGATCAGGCATTTTGCCGTGTACACCAGAAACTCCAGCAAAATAAATCTCACAGCCATAATACACTTTCCTAAAAAATTTTTTTTGTGAATTATGTTCTGTACGTACTGCAAATTGCATTTGCTGTGAAACATGCAGATAAATTAGACTAATTTAATTAATCTAAAAAGCTAGAAGCAATTAGAAGAATTATTAAGATTTAATTAGAAGAAATATTAAGAAAATGACAGAGCTCAAAATTCTTCAGCCTGTAGTTTCTTCTAATCCAAATAAAAAAAAAACACGTTGCTGAGTTGTTGAATGTATAATGATAAAGTTCGTTGATAAGGGGAAAGAAAGACAGAAACTTAGCCTTAAGGATAGTTCAAAATTTCTGGTACCAACTGAATATTGCTACAATTATGAATTGAATTAAGCCTAAATGTTAAGCTCAGTTTTTGGCATGCTAGTTCAAAAATTTATTTAAATTAACTTACTAAACCGAATAAATTTTTATTTTCTATATGCTTTGATTAATTTAGTTTAATTTAGTCTTAATATTGCTAATATCATAGAATGATATATATTAACCATTAAAATGTTTTCCAATTTCTCATACAGCTGTCAAGTTATTCATATTTAAATATTTCCCTTTAATTTCAGAACCCACTGTGTGTGTGTTGAAGCTCACCATTAAACTGAAAGTAAAAAAAAAAAAATGATGTAGGCAAACACAAACCCGCCTATCAGGACAGTATTTGTTACCATGATGAATGAGTCATACTTTACTGGGGGTAACTTGAGTCTTAAGTGAGAATAAGATGCATCGCCTGTCAGTCTTTTTTTAAAAATTTGATAACTCGCATAGCAAAAGAGACATGCCTGCACAGTAAAACTGTAGCTATTCCTTGCAAGGTGATTGATGTTGTGTTTGCTATGTGATGTTGTTCCTTCTTCATGTGCCATTCCTTTAAATGGTGTTGTGTCAGAAATAGAATTACTGTGGGTTTAATGCTCCGTAAATCTTGAAGAGCAAAGGAACGCATGGTTTCAACCCTCTCTTTTTCAAGCGTAATGACTTGTATACAATGCCAAGGAACACCGCCAATGAAAGTCCGAAGTGTCAGCAAATGTAAGCATTACAATGGAAAACACTGGCCACCAATAAAAGAAAGTGACATTGCAGTGTTAGCGTATTTTTTCGAGGATTCGTTTGATTCCTCTCATCCCAGCACAATATTTTAATTTTTCTTAAATTAAATTTTACACTTTCGTTACACACGATGACTTATTAAGTTTCGAAAATATTCTTTACCTTTTGCATGATTGAGCTAAAAGTTCTTAAAAGAACTGGGCGATGGACTGAGTCCTTGACTCTTTATCCCGTCATCTGAATGAAGATAATCTGTGTGGATAGAGTGTTATTGAGCTAAAAAGCTCTAGTCATGGCTGGGTAACGGCAATAGCGGAGCCTCAGTTAAAACTTCATTGGCTACAGCATTGCCATTTGTTACCCTGGAAGTCCTAAAGAGGGTTCCGTATGATTATTGTTGCGAAAATCATTTTATTCTTAACATATCTGAAAAACAATACACAATATAATTAAAAATACGAAACTAAGTATTAAAATAATTATCAAGCCATTGATACTACTCAATAAATCACGGTGATAATAATTTAATTCTTGATATATCTGAAAAATACTATGCAAGTTAATTAAAAATACCAAAATACGTTTTAGAATAATCTGCTTATTACAAACGACCAATTCATAAAAGGTGAAATTCATTTTTATACAGCAAAATGTCGTGAGAATAAAGATAATCAGAAATCAGCAGCAAAATCAAATTAATTACTTATATTTAAATGAATTTAATTAATTTTAATAAACATAAGATAAAGATTAATTTATAAAAATATCAAAATTTTAAATTTTGCTTTCTTTGAAAATTTCTGTTTAAATTAAGAAAAAATAGAAGGCACCTTTATTTATTTACAATAATAAAAGTATTTAAATAATATGAGAGAGTGTTCGGTACTAGCACTTTAGGTAGTGTGGGATTGTTTTCTGCTGGTAGACAGTTTAGTCTACGGGATTTGTTTGAATTTTTCACAATCAAGAGAAATCGCCTAACTTTTCTGAAATCTTTCTTTACATTGTCTTTTTAGTTTGTAAAGTTTAATCATGGCGTCTCTTCTGCCGAGAGTTATAATTCGGATTAGAAGTAGATACCAAAGTGAAAAAAAGTTCGGTCGTAAAGGCTTTAGTAGAAGCGTAGGCTCTCAAAATCAAAATATATATGGTTTTACTCTGTACAGCGGAGGAAGATATCAAATTGTGGTTAAAGATTTCCGAACTAGAAATAAACTTCTAGAAGTGTTTGAATGTGGTACTAAAAAGCATTTTCCCGTTATGATAGGCAGTAAATCAGTAAAAATTGACAGATTTAGATACAGATCCTTAGAACAGTAAAAATTGGCAGATTACCACTCGAATATATTGAAAATAGTGACGAAGTTATTCGCAAGATATTTTTCGAAGTGGGGTGTCGTCCGCGATATTAAAGCATCGAATGAATTGACAACCCAGACTGGAAATCTGGGAAAGTAATATTTACAACAGAAATGAAAACACCTGTTGCCAACTTTGTTTTTATAGGTTCTGCCAGGTAATGATTAATTATCTCGGAGACAGAAGACAGTGCTTCCGATATGGGTCGGACGACCATCTAGGGGAAGAGTGCTCGAGAAATAAATGCAGAAACTGCATCGCAACAGGGCATGCACTGGAACACTATCCATCGCCCTACTTCAAATGTGGAAATGGAGAACATAAAGTGGACGTCTGACCAAACAGAACCCACGCTGAATAGGCGGTGCAATCAAGCCTGCAATATCCACAGCAGCGAAAAATTCCGACACAACAGAGCCACTGGAAGAATTTCCTGTTCTTCAAGCACCACCATGCAAGGCGACAGCAGCAGAAAGCCAAGCCACCTTCACGAAAACATCGTTGGAAAAGATCAAGAAGAAGCGTACCACAAACAAAGAAGCTCTCATCACTGAGATCGCAGAAAAAAACTGTAGAAAATAGAATAGAAGAAAACATGGAAATCACGTGTCACAACTAAAAGTCCAAGGGACAATGAAAGGCAAGATACAAAAAAATCGAAATCTGTGCTCTTCCCTGACAACAACATCTCAGAGCATGAAGAAGAACAGAAAATTAGCCCAATCTCATCAGAAGTTTCTGAAGAAGAAAAGAGTGGCTCTATCAAGCACGGCTAAATATAAATATAAATTAAGAACCAGGAGGGGGCGACTCCTCTGTGAATAGCATGGGCTGCTTTGAATGGACTCTTAACATACAGGACCTAAGAACGTCCACTCCTGAATAGTTTGAGGAATTTTCCAATGCAGCCTCATACCTGAGTGAACAGGAAATATTAGTCCTACATAGCATATTAACTCAATTAGCGAAGGGCAGCATTTTACCTTTTTTCTAAACAATGAATAACCAACTGGAATTCCGAGTTGCCACTCTTAGTGTTAACGGATTTTGCATTCTTCTTGCGCAAAGCGTTGTCTGGAGCTTCTTTTAATGTATAATATTAATATTCTTTTCAGTACATTTTTATAAACATTGGGACGTGGAGAACTTCTCAAGAAGCTTCCAGGTCAACAGTTATTGGTGTTTTGGGGATTCCCATTCGAGGGGAGTGGGGATAATTATTCCTCCCCCCCATTCTTGGAGGAGTTTTTCAATGCCATACAAAAGGATGCTATTGTACGTCTAGTGTCTATCGACTGGAAGTACGGGGGGGTCAAACAAACCAGGTTTTTCACAGTGTATGCTCCCAATAGTCCTCAACAGGGAAATCTTTTTCCTTCTTTAGAATAGTATCTATTGGGGGTGCAACAGCTAATCACAGCTGGTGATTGGAACTGTATAGAGTACACCCGCTATGACAAGATAGGTGGAAACGATCACAATGGAACTGGCGGTTTTGCAGTACTAAAAGCTGCTGTGAAAATTTCGACCACGTTGATATTTGGAGACGGTAGAGCCCTTTCAAAGTCGGAGCGACGTGGTGAAGCGGAAGTATATCAACAAGGCTGGCCGGTTCTACATATCCAAAACTTTGGAGCCACACGTAGTTGGGGTGCGATATATTTCAGTCTATTAACATACCACAAAATGGTTCTGATGAAAGTTTGACTCCCAGAACTTATGGAAACCACTTGAGGCCCTTGGAAGCTCCCTCCCACTTTCTCCAGTCATTTTAGCAATGAGCTACAGAACCTATGCGATAGATGGTTGAACTTAAAAATACAGACTAAGGAATCGCTCCAATGAGCGAAACGGAATCCCTTATAGTGATCTCATCCGACAAGTAGAGATAGAATTACAGGAAGAGCGACAGAAAAGGTTTGATGACCTCCATTTTAGAGCGAGACTTTTTATGAAATACACAGAAACGCCTTCTGCTGCATTTTACTACCAACTGCAGGCCGTAGCATATGAAGACTGAGCAGCGTATCGGATCCAAAAGAACGGCCAAATGTTGTAATCGTCTCAGGAAATCCTACGATATTTTTATCAACATTACCTTGGCACTTTTTTCTGTTCGGCAAGGCGCGGATAACTCTTCGGCGAGTGGGATATCACGTCTTCCCGATCATTTTAGCGCTTTGCTTGACAGGCGATAACCCCCGAAGAAATAAAAGCAGCTTGCAAAACAATCAAGGTAAGGAAAACTTCTGAATTAGGTGGATTGGGGATTGAGTTATATCGATCTATCTGGAACCTTGTTTTACCCATTTTAGGGACAATAATTAACGATTTCCTCACCCTCGGGAAATATTCCCAAGGATTTCGTGAAAAGCTATGCAGTTTTTATTCCAATAAAGACCATGATCGCACTTTAGTAAATAGCTGCGACCAATCTCCTTAACCAACACGGACTATAAAACTTTCACAAAAATTATCTGCACCCTCATTAAATTAGGCATCCAAAATGTCATAACGAGCTCGCAGGTTTATGGCGTTCCGGGTAGATCGATGGAACTAAATCGCTTTTCACTCTGGGATCTCATCCGTTTCGCCAAAAACAAGACATATTCACTTGCATTTCTTTCAACTGATTTGGAAAAAAGCATTTGATAGTGTTAGGCACAGTTACTTTCATCATGTCCTTCAAAAAATTAGGGCGGGAAAGGGATGCGCAAAATAATCAAATATATTTAATCAGAAGCCTCCACCCACGTAGCTATAAACGGATTCCTTGGAATCGGTTCGTTTGCAAAAAGGAGCAAGGCAGGGCTGTCCGCTAAGCCCTCTCCTTTTTTCACTAGTCTTAGAACCCTTCATCAAAAAAAAAATAGATTCCTCTCCCGCAGTCAGAGGAATACCGTTACCCCTAGTCTCCAACCAGAGCAAGATTGTAGCTTATGCTGACGATGTAGTGCAACGTTCCGAGATTCTGATTCTATTTACATTTACTTTGGCATGTTGCAGCAGTTCAGCATGATCAGTGGTCTACACGTAAATGCAGCAAAAACAAAAATTAAAATTTTTGGAAATTTCCAGACAACATGTCTTCCGTATGGTTTAACTCATCTAGTACATCCTCTAACAGTGCTGGGCTTGCCTCTTCTGGCGAGTGCGGTTCTGCCCGTCTGAAAACTACAAGTCTCCTGTAAGGAAAAATTAAAGCCTTTTAAGGCCAGTTATTTGTCATTCTACGGCAGAGCTAGAGTATTAAAAACAATCATTACCCCCTTCCCCGTCTTGCATACGATTAGCGTAACTGGCATAACAGAAGTTCAAGAAAATCAACTTTATAACCCATTCATCGATTTTTTTCTGGAATAATAGGAAGCATGAAATTACCAAAGAATACCTAAAACTTAAAACTAACCAAGGGAGATTTTCGCTTCCGAGACTAAAATACTATGTGAACACATTTAAAACCAAACGGAAGGCCTTAAATTCGAACCACGCATCCGGAACTTTGATTAAGTACTTTCTGGGGCATTTTCTTCCCCACTTTCGGACCACGGATCACGTTGATCCTCGCGCAGAGGTGCGAGGTACATAGTGGATAATATCTCCATCGTACGTCTGTTTTAAGATTCGTCAAAAGACCGTCCTCTATGCTAGATTAATTCTCACGAAGCTTTTATTCTAACGTGAAGCCGAACACAAAATGTGCAGTGAGAATTTAAAAATTGTTCAGTTAAGTGTAATACAGAATACAAAAGTTAGGACGTCTTTGTATTCTAATCTGGAATTTGGAAACGTCTGCAGTGGTACAAAAAAAGGCTGAGAAAATAAGAAGACATTGAATATTTCTACGTTACTGACAATAAAATGATTTAGCCTTTGATGTGAGGTCAATATTTACACTAGAGGTCGTTGGAGTAGCGCACGAAGCGAGAGAGCAGTAATAGCTTTGGAATGTTTCAAAATACAGGCGGAAAGGCTGTCGCATTTCTTTCTCTCTTGCCCAATATCACCGGTATGTTTCAATATATTTAGCAATAACGATTATGTAAATGCGGATTAAGTGAAACCAATGGAAGCAACCACGTTCTCTAAAAGTCACAGGGGTATACAGTAATAGCACCTGCATATTGAAATCTCTGTGCATCATATACTGTTCATGATTCGACAGCATCCCTACTTGGTTGCAACTGACATTCAGCTATATTTATTTACGCTCACTATAATAAATTTAGTTCAATCCTTTATCCAAGGTAAATATGACTTCTCCATTGCTTCCACCTTAGTATCACCACCTCTGGGTCTGGCTTCCACTGACGAGATTTCAATAAAGGTCGAAACCGGTCTGGGTAGCGGCCCTTCCAATAATGCATAGCATTATACATGTCTGCAAGGAGATGTTCTTTGCATTATGGGAGATACTAAGGTAAGGTGTGATGAAAGCTTGGTTCACCTCTACTACGAGTTGCCTGTCCTGAAGATATTTTCAGGCGCAAACTTTGTTTGTTAACACTTGGATAAAGGATTAAACTAAATTTATTATATCTAACCAAGTGGAAAAATACTTCCAACAAATACGCTCACTATAAGCTGCAAAGGATGAAGTTACGATAGGCGACTTGTTCATTTGAAGAAGTCGTTCTGCAAGGCTTACATAACCGCAATGAGTAACTTAAGAATTACGAAGAAAAACTTGGATTCATCTTGCAAAGGATGTGGAAGAACAAACGAGATCACAAAGATGCAACCAGAAATAACTTTCCCTTTAATAATTAGCAAAACAAAAAACTATGATGCCAAGAATAAACGTTTGTCGGACTGTTTGCTACTATTCACAAAATCTATTGAAGTGATAAAGGTGAATTTTTGGCTTTGTTGACATGTAGATCTATGTTTAGTATTATAACGATTTTTGGAGTAGACCGGATCTTCTGCTTAATTGTTAAATTAAGTCAACTAGTCAGAGATTCTCAGTTTCCAAAGTTACCCTATCTCATTAGAAATCATAGTGAGACAGAATCGACTGACAAGCATCGAAAGAGAGAGAATATTAACTCCGTCCCGAAGCAAGGATCCATAATGCACACTACATAGGAATAAACAATCTCTTGAGTGACTAGTTTGCTATTTTTAGTTGGATGTCAGACTGGCTCTTATCTGAAGCAGCTTAGGAATGCGTGTCGATTCTGACAAATGATGTACGTTAACAAGATTGTTTGGGATGGCGTCAAGATGACCTTTACTGACTGTTCAGTGACAACTCCTGAAGGAGGGGAGGGGGGTACTCGTAACCACTTACCATCGGACCACTGATGTCAAGCAGGAAAGCTAACATAGTGTCAGCTTTCCTGATTGACAAAATCTTTATGACTACTTCGTTTTTTTTAGATATATCTTAAAAACCTAGAGAAGCGTTTCTTTTTTATATGTGTCATCACAGTTTAAGTTTCTAAATATTGCTATATAGCGACATTGCTGTTTTTTCACCATTTCTTTTAATTAGCAGAGTAATATGATTAATATCCATATTTATTTATTTTATTTTTTGGCTACATGGATGAAGCAAAAATGCTTTTCATATTCCCCGTTATCTGTAGAAGAAAATGTATGGATGGAGTAATATAGAGCTATGAGCTCTGATGATGGCAGGAGAGTAACAGCAATACCTGAGCCTCAGTTAAAACTTCATTGGCTACAACATTACCCTCCATGGGTACCCATTTTAGTCTCCTCGTACGACATACGTGGGCTACAGTGGCGCTATTCTTATCCCGGTCACCACACGGGGAAATTTTTCCGTATTTATTTGCAAAAAGCAGAAAGCAGAACGTTGCTGACTTGATGGGTGAAGCATAAATGCTTTTCATATTCCCCTTTGTCTGAGGGGGAGTTCTTTGAGTGGAGAATTATTGAGCGTTAAGCTCGCCCAAGAAGAGCAGTGAGATTAGCTGTGTTCAGCTGAGCATAGAATTGACTTAGGTCTTTTGTATTTGTAGAATTCTGTTTCATTGTAGTCTGAAGCTTCCTTGATCAGCGGGTTTGGATGATTGTTTGTCTTGGTGAAGAACTTTGCTGCTAGATCATGGAGGAGGGATGCGATGTAGGGAGTGTTCACTTCTCGGTGAATCTGGGAGTTTCTGATAAACCATGGGGCATCCAGAATCATTCTAAGGCATTTGTTCTGTTTTTGAATATTTGTAATCGAGGTATGGATCCATGTATGAGATGCGTAAGTGATGACTGGGCGTATTACCATCTTGTATATGAGTTGTTTGTTCCGGATATCCAGTTTACTTCTTCTATTAATCATGGGGTAGAGCTGGGCGATTGCTTTGGATGTCTTTGAGCTTATGTGTTCTATATGATTGGTGAATTGGAGTTTTTTGTCCAGTATGAAACCGAGGTATTTAACTTCATTCTGCCATGGGATCTTGACACCTAGCAGATGTATGTCTTTCTTCCTTGATCTGAAACTTCTTTTTGGTGAACAGGATGGCTGAACTCTTCAGTGGGTTTGTTTGGATTCTCCAACCCATCAGCCATTTTTCCAATGTGTGAATACTGTTTTGGAGTCTTTTGATAGATAGTTTGGGACTGAGAGATGTTGCTAATAAAGCGGTATCATCCGCATATCATGCTATGATCGTTGAACTTGGATTTTGTGGAAAGATAGAGAACAGCAGGGGAGCGGAGCCAGAAGAGAACCCTGTGGCAAACCTGCAAGGATCTTGCGTCTGGTTGGTACGGTTTCATTTATTTTTACTTGCATGAATCTCTCTTTAAGGTAAGTATCTATGATTTTTATTATATTAGTTGACATGTTAAATTTTATGAATTTGTAGAGAAGATCCTGGTGCCACCTTGTCAAAAGCCTTCGTAGTGTCCATAAAGACCGCAGCAGTGTGGAGGTTCCAGTTGAAACCTGTGATGATAAATTCAACCAGTCGGTGTATCTGATGTGTGGTGCTATGGTTTTTCCTGAATCTGAACTGGTCATTAGGGATAATACCTAGGTTATCTGTTGCTGATTGAAGCCTTGTAAGAATGACTTTTTCTGCAACCTTACCAAGGCTGGACAGTAGGCTGATAGGTCTGCAGCTTTCGGGGAGTTGTGGGTTTTTTCCGATTTTTTTGATTGGTGTGATGTCAGCCGTTTTCCATGATAAGGGAAAATATTTGAATCTGAATATATCACTGATAATATTGACTAGGTGCACAATGGCTTTTCTGGGGAGTAGTTTGATTGTTCTGTTTGTGATTCCTGAGCCTGGAGCCTTGTTGTGATTCAAGTGGGTTATGATATTTATAACTTCTGCTAGAGAAGTGGGTGTGATGGGTTCTGCCTTCTCTTTTTGTTCTGTTATAACCTGCTTGCCTCTCCGGTGAATCTTGTAGATTAGACTGATGTTTAAATTCTCGTAAGAGGGGTAACACTGAGTTTTCAAATTGTCAACCAAAGCTTCTGCTTTTTCTTGGTCAGTGTGAGCTGCTCCTTTCTTGGTCTGAATTGGGGGTATGAGTTGCCTTTTAGTGCGGATGGTTCTCAAGAATTTCCAGATGGAGTTATCCTCTGGGTACAGGTTATACAGTTTGGTTTCCCAATCTTGATTTCGATGTTTTTGTAGAGCTTCCAGGATTTGTCTATTTAAATTATTGAAAGTTGTTTTATCTTGTGGGGCTTTTTTGTTATGGTACCTGTTCCTGGCTCTGTTTTTCAGCCTGATGAGGTCCATAATTTCCTCAGGGATTCGATCGCCTCTTTGTTATCTCCTCTTTGTTATGGATGATGGGTGTTGGGCCAATGTGGTCTGAGAGAGTTTTGGAGAGATTTTCCCATGATATAAAGGAGTGTGGAGGAGAGAATTGTTCTTGTGTGCCGAGCTTGAGCAGAATGCAGTTGTGATCAGATGATAATTCGTTTAGCGTTTCCAGTTGGTATTGGTATCTGATGTTTCTAAGGACTGCGATGTTCAATACGTCTGATCTTCCATTTGGACTGTGATGAGTGGGCTCTGTGGGTCTGGCTATAACAATAGAATTTTGCTTTGAGTAATGGTTTAGGGTGCTGCCTTTGTCATTGTTTGTGGAGCTATACCAAGCTGTATGCTTTGCATTGAAATATCCAGTCATGATGATGGAGTCTGTGGAGTACCAAGAATGGAGTTCAAGTCAGATACCGGTAATGGAATGCTGGGTGGGTTGTATACTGCATAGGTTTTGATACTGCCAGCATTGTTTGTGTGAAATTCAATGCCTGTTATCTCTAGGTTCTTGGTTTGTGGATTGGTCAGTGCATTGGCTTATGTAGTTTTTAATGAATATGGCTGTGCCTCCTCCACTGGCAGTAAGTCTCTTTGTTTTGTACATTGCATAGTTCCGTAATTTATGGTTATTAGTTGGTCTGAGATGTGTTTCATTTACTAGAATTATATGAGGAATATATCTGTGAGTGAACTCTTGTAGTTCAAGGATTTTGTTGTTCAATCCATTTGCATTCCATGCAGTTATGGTAAGCGAGTTAGCTTTATATTTCCTATTGCTCATGATTAAAGGCTGTGAGAATGGAATGGGTACCTTGAAGGAATTTCTTCGTGGAGGATGGTGTAAGGATTTCTTTTGCTGAATTCCTGAAGCATGGTAGCTAGTGAGGCAGTTAGAACTGATGTAAGGTTGGAGTTTGTAAATTCGTTGGAGGAAGTATTCTGGGATCGTGCAGCCTTGGCATATGTTTTGGTTCTGGTTTCAGGTTGATTTCCTTTCTGAGCTGTCAAGGTGGAGGTTATTTGAACTGGATAGCGATCTGCACAGTTTCCCAGGGTGTTACTGCTGGGTGATGAATGAACGGTTTTGGGAGACCTGCGGTTCTTTCGGTGTGCTATGCATCCTTTATAGTTGGCGGGGTGAGGATCTCCGCAGTTTGCGCACTTAGCTGGCGTAGATCTTGGCTTGGTGCATATGATAGTCTGGTAGCTTTCACCACATTTTAAGCACCTGAAGTTGGCCCGGCATAGCTTTTGGGCGTGCCCAAACCGCTGATATCTGTGGCACTGTCCTGCTCACGCTCTCTTTCTTAGAGGTTCCGTAGTAATTCTGAGGCCGCAGACAACAGTCAGCTCATATATTTTCTTCTGGGTGTTATCAATCTCCACGAGTACTAAAGGCATTGGCCTTTTATCAGACCTGAGCATCCCACTTACTTTGATTGTGGTCAGGCTCTGGTTGTTTAAATCAGTTGCTATTTCTTCTGGAGTGATTCCTTCTGTGACTCCACGTATTACCAGCTTTTCGGTCTTTTCACTCGGTAAAGCGAATGTATGGTAAGGAAGAGTTTTGTGTCCAGTAACTTTGTCATCTGGCTGTAGTCAGTGACCGTGGCTGGCTGGATTTTGACTCCCTCATCTGAGTTTTATTGCCCAGAAGTATGTGATGTTTTGCTCCCTGAGGGCTGATATGACAGAAATCCATTTTTCCTTATCCCGTAGAATAACTGGGGGGGGGAACCTTCGAGTTTTTCGGTGCGTCCTGTGTGGGTGAGTCATCTTCCAAAAGATCGTCTGCAGTTCTTCTCCGTTTGTTTGAGTGCTCTTCTTGTGAGTTGTTATGACGGGGGTTTTTAGATGGTGGAACAGTTATGAATTCCCCTTGGGTTTCTTCATCCTCTACTTCTTGATCATTTGTTTGGGCGTACAGGTTTAAATAACCCGGCCAGTCAGTCTCAAACTTGGCCATGATAAGTTTTAAAACTTCTAATGACTCCTCCTTGTTTAGAGTCTTAATCTGTTCCTTGATATCTTCTATACCAATCCGGAGTCTCCTGGAGTTATATAAGGGCGGAAAAAAAAATCCTCGACAACGTGGGGCAGTGAGCCTACGATTCTGTTGCTTTTAATAATTAATCACAAATGGCGATTCCAACGGCGGTTAGGCCTATCGAATAGCCCAATTACAGTCCACTTACCTGTGATGTTAACTTGCTGTTCTTGTATATAATTTAAAAACTATAATCGCGTCTCTGCTAGTTAATCTAGCAGCTACACTACAAAACCAGAGTTTCACATCATACTTGCATTACAGTAGTCAACACTAACACTCTCAAAAACTCGAATCGACGTCCATGAAACTAACACGCGAGCCGCCATTCAAAACTCTCTCCGGTATTTATATATTTATTTATAGTCCTTATAAGGACTGGCTTAAAGGGGCGAAGCAAGAATGCTTTTCATCTTCCCCGTTATCTGTAGAGGACAGTGTAGGGATAAGAAGTTATTGAGCTATTAAAGCTCTGATCATGGCAAGAGGGTAACAGCAATAGCCGAGCCTCAGTTAGAACTTCATTAGCTACAGCATTGCCATTCATTACCCTCCAAGGGTATTAATCACCGCATCTCACGGTCGATTGCTTAGACCTCTCATATATGTATATATATATATTTATTTAACAGATAAAATTTTTCATAAATTATATTTAGGTATTAATTTTATAGGTGTAGGAATAATTTGCTAATTATATCATGAAAAATTCAAAATAGTTAAATTTTATAAGAAATATTAATAATATTCTCACTTTAGAGTTAAATTTATATGAATAATTGTTTTAGACGCATTTTATAAAATGCGTAAGCACTTAATTGATTCATTATGTCTATTAGTGAGCAAATTTTTTTATGAACCCGAACTCTTGCTGAAAACATTATATTGAAATATTTGTTTGGAATCACACCAAAAAAAAAAAAAAAAAAAAATGGTATTGTCATCTTGATTTCTGTTTCAACCTACAGGAGTGTAGGTTGAAACAGAAATGAAATGAAAAAAAAGTGTCGAAATTATATACAAAAATAACTCCGGTCTAGATGAAATGCAATAAAATTTGATAAATAGGCTATAAAAGTAGGATTTCTTGATGCGAGTCTTTGGTTTTAATTTGAACATTCTTATTGGTTCGAACAGTAATACTTCTCATACTGATTGTAAGAATTTAATAAAATTTGGTATTTTGAATCTCTATTAAAATTTGTTGAGTCATTTAACTTTCTACTAGACAATCTGTAATGCAAAATCAAAATTAGACGTTCAGAATACACATACGAAACCAGGGTTGATATCAACCATCTCGTTATAAATTTGCTGCACTTGAATTTTTATAAACAGTAACAAAAAAGTACAGTCATTTGGTAGAGCTCTTTGAATAACGCATTTATAAACACATGATAGTTCTTCTGACTTTTTTTATATAAAGTATTATTTATCATGTGTTAGTCACCGAAACAAATTAAGCCTTAATGTGAATATTTGGACGTTGAGTATAATTCATGTTGCTGTTTAATACATAAAGAGTCTTGGGATATTACTTCAGTTTTCAGTTACTTATGCGTGAGAAAACACATCATTGTTTATCTGGATTTTGAAAGTTACAGCATAAGTGAAATTATCTCCAACTTGCTTTTCTCTATGATACTACAATTCTTTGAATTTTCAGTTAACTCGGCTAGATTCCCAAAATGCATGTTGGCACGGAGAACTTAGAGAATATTAAGACTTGGCATATTAATATTAAGATTTCCTCGTGCTCGTGACCACAAAGTTGATATAAATCTTGCAGTCAGGGCTCATAGATCACTGGATCTCAAATAGGACATCTTCCATAAGGGGAAACTGTAACTAATCTGGAGAGATTTTCTTGGCTATGTTAGACAAAATGTTCTTTTCTAGATTGTAAAAGTAAGAGGGGTTGAAGGAGAAAGAGTGGATCTCTCAGTAGACCGTCTAAAGAATGCACTAGGAATTTCAGAATAATCAAGCATTAGGGTTCTTTATGTCGCAAGAGCAATGGAGACAGATTGCACTTTACCTCTGCATTTGTTTTATACACTAACAATTACTTTTAAGAAATATATAAAATAATTCAAGTAATAAAGAGCATACAACTTACTAATTTTTTGAACTACTTAATTAAGACATTTAAAGTTATTAGTAATGTACCTAAAATCCAAATTAATATTTCTATAACTTGTCTATATCAAAAAAATCACAACCAAGTCAACATTTTCCCCGTGTGGTTGCCGGGATAAGAATAGCACCAATGTAGCTCATGCATGTCGTACGAGGCAACTAAAATGGGTATCCAGGGAGGGTAATGGATTGGATGGCAATGCTTTAGCTAATGAAGTTCTAACTGAGGCTCGGCTATTGCCTCCTGCCATGATCAGAGCTTTATATAGCTCAATAACACCGTATCCTTACATTGTCGTCTACAGATAACGGGGAATATGAAAAGCATTCTTGCTTCACCCATCTAGCCAGTCCTTTTAAGGATAAGTCAACATTCGCATATGCTTGTCGATGTTAGTTCTTTGGATAGCAGTCTTTCCTAGAAAATCGAAACAAATTTTGGATCCATTTCTACTAGAACATTTTTTTTTTCATAGAGAAATAGTTGTCTCACTGAATGAGAACAAAGAATGGAAACAATTTAAGTTCTTAGGGGGAAAACAAGGAAAATCATTGTTCCAATTGAACGAATCACAATTGATTTACAAAGCATATTGCGATAAACGATGTCATATCAAAATACGAAAAACAGGGATGAGAATTTGAAAAAAACAGCTTAAAACTTATTATCATTTAAATTTTGAAATGTGCAATCAGTTTTACACTGATGAAACCAGGCAATTCCAAAACTAACGTTAGAATTCCATTATCTGCAATAAGCATTTATTGGCAAACATTCGAAGCATGTTCAGGTAATATTCTTATCCTTATTGTATAAAAATGTAACTTTCGTTATGAACTGATCTAATACAATGTCGAAAAATCATTGATGTATGTAATGCATTGTATTCTGAGTGCGTTACCTACTATGCTATTATATGAGGCTCTTTTATTATAAATATAAAACTGAAAACAAAATCAAGAATTCATGAAACCAGGAATTTAAAATATATTTCTTTATATTTGAATGGTATCTTACGTTACGAAACAAGTGGCCATGTTAAAAATTCTAAAAGTTTAACTTCGTATTCGTTAATTTGAAACCACGGACCATCAGGAAGACAACTGGTCAGTGTTATCATCCCTTGTTCACTTCGTTACAAGACAATTAATAAACATAAGAACCAGAGATGCAACCTGTGTACTTCTCCATTTGGTATTCGTTTTTCGTTTCTTTATTATCTTCTGTTCTTCTAATAGAACTAACGTATGAACAATAATGCTATTTCTTTAACTTGATTGCCCAAGTTTGATACCAAGACACTCCACTGCCCCGTAATCTATGAAAGATATGTAATGTTACAATGGATGAATATGATATTTAAACCTCTTACTGAGATAATTAAATCCTAAACTTAATCCCACCATACCATTCTGTAGGCACCTTGTTTTTCTCACATCAGATTTCATAGCACCTGATGTAAGTTCGTAGCCCTGCCAAGATGGGCTTACTCGTGTTACAAGAACAATCGATTGGATAATAAAAGCTCCGAGCTCTTTACTTTATCATCAAGTTTATCCGCAAAGCCAAGGGCTTTCTTTATACTGGTGTTTAACGATCATATACAGAACCCCCCTTGTCTTCATAAGGTATGTTAAAGTAATATCTTTGCGATCAAGAAAAAATGCAGACAATAACTCAATCTTAAGAATTAGAAATAGTTTTACTGTACGCTATCAGAATGGCAACATCATATTCACTGGACTGTGGCGATCAATACACGGCAATCATATATTTTTGTACGAATACACTAACAACATCGATAAGGAAAATAAGTGTGTGTTTCATAATTACAGAAACTTCCTCTTCTGTTGTTTTTTTTCCCTTTGTTTCTTTTTTTTTTCAATGCTACGTTCTAATCATTAGTTTCTGTTTATCTCAGGATTTCAAGTCTTCCCGTAGTCAGTCCGCTAATTAACTTCCACTGTCAGGAACCTCCACGAGATTATAGGGGATTACGGCACAATTACCTGAGATGATAATCATTCGAGGAGGCTAAAGCAACCACTTTGAACTTCCCTTACTCGCAGAAAAGATTGGCAGATCATAAGATAAAGGATTAATAGAAGTGACAGAAAGAGTGAACTTATCAGTTTCCAGCGTCAAATTATAATCCAAAATGTTGAGGTTGAACGTCATTTGTTTAATATGATTTGAGCTCCATACAGAAATTTCTATGCATAATCCGAAAAAGTATTATGGAGATGAGCATTTGATAAAGACACTACACGCCAGCCCTTAGTTTATATTATAACAACTTCATCTGAACTTAGATATCAATACTAACTCAGTTTTGAACTTATAAAACTCTAACTAGAACTGAAATATTTGGCATAAATAAGAGAGTATGGTCAAGGATATTATAGATCCATCTATATTTTATAGCTAAATATAGAAAGAAACATAAGTTTCGAAATCTACAAGGGAGCATATGAAAATATATTCTTCTCTACGGAAACCCATCTATCGCCTACCATTGCATTCTCATATAATGAGTATCTTAAGTACTGCAACCGAATTTTATATTCTCATAAGTTTTATGATCATTTCAAAACTTTTAAGTTTTTTATATTTTTTTTTATAAAATTCGTTATAAAATTAAATAAGATTCGTTATAAAATATAGACGGATCCATAATATTCTCCAGTTTTTAATTATCTTGATGTTTTCGTTCAGTCATAACATTTTTGCTTTAAACGTAACCTTAAGCTTTAATATTTCAGTCTATTAGTTTTATTTTAGTCTGCCAAGTGATCGTTTGATATTTCGTTTCCAATTTATTAATTATTTCTTGCTACCTACTTAAAGATGAATTTTAGTACTCACTTTAAAACAACTACTTAAATACCTATTTTCCCAGTATTTGACTTTGTTTATTTTCATAGGTGATTTTCTTTTAGAAGATATGCTATTTAAAAGAAAATTTAAGAATCTGATACTTTTCATTTGGGGCTCTAGGCAGTAGTTGGGTTAAGTGTGAATATGACTGTTCGTGATATTTGCAATCGAATTTTCTTGATTGTTTTATAATTAAAAATTCGATCTTTTATTCATTAAAATGATATTTTAATGCATAAAAGATCGAATGCTTATTAAATATTCTTTAAAATAAATCATTAATATAGAATTTAGTAAAAACATGGTTTTGTTTTAAATATTTCTATTAAATGTAGGATTGATAACATACACCTCTTTATTATTAACCTAATTTTATTTATAATGAATGAAATAAACAAATGCTACGTATTGTATGTGGCATATGTTTAATATATGTGGCAATTTTTGGAATTATACTCAAATGGTATGTTATTTTCATTGTTTTTTTTTTCAAGTAATGCAATTTGATGTGACTTTCAAATTTTTCGAACCAAATTGCAGAGAAAATGCATTACTAACAAAGGTAGTAGGAATATATTAACACACTAATCAAGCATGTTAGTCTGAAAATCTAAACTTCTAAGAAATTATAAAAAAAACATTCAACGGTTCTATTCAAATACATGTACTCAACATTTCTAACAAGAACATTTTCATTTGATAAAACTCAAAATTCAGATCAGAAGTATATAAATTAGAGAAGCCAGTTACTGTCGTATTCACAATAAGGAAATACCAATAGAAATAATAATATATTTGTTATTAAATATAATAGTGGCACTGAAATCAAGAAGAAATCTAAGTGTTTCGCAATTATTAGAAAATAGAAAATATACTAACAATTTCTAATGCTAATCCAGCTAGCATTAGAAGATATTACCGCATATGCCATTGTCACAAAGAAATCTAACAAGCTAACAGAGTTAGTTACAGGCGGTCTCCGGGTTACTGACGACCTAACTTACGGTGTTTTGTACTTACGAACGGGCTCCCGATAAGGATGATTAATAATTAACAATTCGGAATCCAGTTTCTTTAGCTCTTGTAAACAAACCCCACTTCGCCGCATTATTAAAGCAGCTCATCCCATTATTTGGAAGTCAAATTTAAGGTCCTGGTCACACTTGCCATGTTAGAAGATTGGTTCTTGAACTGTTTTAATCCTGCTGTGGAATGTTATTGTTCCTAAAAGCTGGACATCCAACATCTTTAGATGACCTTCACTCTAATGTAAAAGTCGTATTTTTACTACCCAACACTACATCGTTACTACAGTCAATGAATCAGGGAGTCATTTCTGCATTTAAGGCAGGTTACTTACGACGAACATTCTAACAATCATTCAGGGCTACGGAAGATGATGTGATGATCTTGAGAGAGTTTTGAAAGAATTACAGCATCCATGATGACATCAAAAACATTGCTTGGGAGGAAGTGAATTAATCAACAGTTAAAGTGGTGTGAAACAAACTGTGTTCTCAATTCTGTGATGTTTTACGTAGCTTTACAGAAGACATCGCAGAAGTCATAAATGCTGTGGTGGATAGTGGCAATGCACTGCTATTGGACATTAATGAAAATGACGTCATTGAACTTACTAGCGTCTCATTCACAAGAATTAAGCAATGAAGACCTTATGGAGATAGAGAAGCAGCTGATAGAAACACAAGAATACGAAGAATCAGAAGATCCAGAGCTAAGAAAGTTTACGACAAAAGAATTAACTGAAGCCTTTCGTCTCATTGAGGCAGGATTTGCTAAGCTTGAGAAGCAAGATCCTAACATTCAGCGGTTTACAAAGATTTACCGTGCAGTTAGTGAGAACACCAGCTGCTACAAGGCCATTTATGACGAAAAAAAGAAAAAAGAAAAAGGCTGTGCAAACAACCCTAAATACATTTTTCAAGAAACCGACTTCAGTGCTGAGCTCCCCTCCTCCACAAACAGACTCAAATTCTGATTCTCCAACACCAGGTCGATCCTCTCTAGCACTATCTCCAAAATCCTCATCTTCCGATTAATGATAGCCTACCTTCTTGCCTCAGAAATGTCCCTTCTAGTAAGCAAGACATTGACAACCTTTAATATTCTTTTGAAATTTCTCCTATCTTAACTTTTTGTATGAGTTTGTTTTTTGTTTGTGTTTGTAAGAAAAGAAAGAGCACAAGTTTCTGTAACTTATTATTACAGTACAGGAATATTATTATTTATTTATTTATTTACATAATCCATACACAGTCAAAACAAGATATCATTTAAACAACAATTTGACTGGTGATATTCTACTCAAGAATCTAAGAATAGTCTGTTAGGTAGCGTCGTAAAATATGGACTGTTCCAAGTAATGTTGTTTTTTGTAGGTCATAGGGTCACTTCATTGATGTTTAATTGCTGTAAATAGTTGGATAGCTTCTTTGAGGTTGCACCAAGTGCACCGATAACTATTGGAATGACTTTGGTGTGTTTAAGCCAGAGTCGGCCAACTTCGATTGCCAGATCTCGATATTTAGTAATTTTTTCCACTTTGTTGTTAATGTTGATATCACTGAGTACTGCGATATCAATAATCCAAACCTGTTGATGTTCGATAATTGTGATGTCAGGTCTATTGTGTTCCAAATGCCAATCAGTTTGTATTCGAACGCCCCAGAGAGTTTTTGCTGTTTCATTTTTCAATACAGTCTCTATTTTATGCTGCCACCAGTTATCAGAAGTAGGAAAGCCATATTTTTAGCATACATGCCAATGAATTATTTTGGCCACTCGATCATGGCGGTATTTATAGTCAGTTTGAGCTATCTTGCTGCAGGCATTGATTAGATGGTCCAGTCTCATCTTTCTGATCGCATAATCTGCATTTGCTGTTATTATTGATGTTCAAAATTTTTGCTTTCATTCCATTAGTTTGTAATGCCCGTTCTTGAGCTCCTAGAATAAATCCTTCATTTATTTTTGAATATATCCATATTGTAGCCATTGCCACGTCTTGTTCACGTCAATTTTGTCCTCAGTATCTCGAAGACATTGGCGATGCAAAGGTTTATTTTGCAAGTGCACATATCGGTTATTTTGCTGTTCCTTTTTGTAATCGGATTTGTTTCCTGTTGCTTTTAGCTTACTATTACTATTATTATTGTTATTGTGAATCCCTTTCAAGACATTATTATTATTGTTGTTGTTATTATTATTAATATTACAGTATTACACTGTATTATTATTGCCACATATGAGCCATTATAGTACTGTTATTATTATTACCGTATATGTACTGTTCATCAGGGATCCCAGTTACATAAAAATCCGACCTAAAGACGTTCTCAGGAACGTATTTCGTTCGTAACTCGGGGACTGCCTGTATTCGCATTTGACTTCACCGGAAGCATAAGGTCACTCCCGTACCTCATAGGGTTTTGGAGGTGAAGCCTTCTGCTAGCAGTGGAAGACGCAGATGCCCTTTCCACACTTACGATAATCACAAACAGCCATACATGATGGGATTCGAACTAGCAGCCAAGAGGCTGCTGGTTCGAGAGAGCGGATTCGCTAATCATTAGGCCAGGCACAAGGCCGGCAGCTAAGAGAGAAAAGTCATAAAGTTCTTTACTTTCAGAACTAAATACAGATTTAACAATAAATAATATGACTACATGGAAGCATACAGAAAATTTAAAGTTGTGTGACACTCATTAGAGGAACATAATACAGGGTGTCCCAAAATTCACGCAAGATTTAAATTTAGCGCCATTTGTGCGGTAAAGTGTTGCCAACGAGAAAAAAAAAGACAGCGTGACAGCTGACAGTTCAGGGTTATTAAAAATGACCACACACAGCGAAGAGAGTTCGTTGAATGGATTATGGAACCACAACAAGTGGCTGCTTATTTTTCGAACAAAATCATCTTCAGCGATGAGGCTCATTTTCATCTCGATGGTTTCTTTAATCGACAAAATTGTCGCATTTGGGGTTCAGAAAATTCATGAGTGATTGTTGAGAAACAAATGCATCCACAACGTGTCACTATTTGGTGCGGAATTTGGGCTGGAGGCATCATCGGTCCATTCTTCTTCGAAAATGCGGCTGGTAAGGCAATAACAGTTAACGGTGCTCGCTATCGCGACATGATAATCCAGTTTTTTGTGCCTAAATTGCAAGATATGGATGTGGACGACATGTGGTTTCAACAGGACGGTGCCACATGCCATACAGCCCGAGAAACAATGCAATTACTGCATGAGTCGTTTCCTGGTCGTAATTTCCCATTTTGGTGATCAGAATTGGCCGCCCAGATCATGTGACTTAACGCCGTTGGACTTTTTTCTTTGGAGTTTTTTGAAGTCTAAGGTTTATGCCAACAAGCCCACGACCACCTACGCCTTGAAGGAGGAAATTGAGCCCTGTATCAACGAAATTCAGCCACATTTATGCAAAACGGTCATGGAAAATTTCGACAAAAGAGTGGGTATGTGCAAGCAAAGCCGTGGAGTCCATTTACCCGATATGCTATTCCATGCATAACCCTATACTGTATACTTTATGAATCAATAAGAAATTACAATTTTTAATTAAAATCTGTGTTTTCTATCAAAATTACTTCTTGCGTGAATTTTGGGACACCCTGTACTTTTCATATCAATAAAATAGAAAATATTAAGATAAAAAAAGATATATTCAAACTTTCTCGCAATATACAGAATTTTCGAAAATTAAAATGACTTATATGCAAAACACCATTTTTATTATAATATGTTAATATAATATGTTAATAAAATAACATTTATGCTTCAAATTATATCCCTTGGAGGGTAATGGATGGCAATGCTGTAGCCAATGAAGTTCTAACTGAGGCTCGGCCATTGCTGTTACCCTCCTGCCATGATCAGAGCTTTAATAGCTCAATAACACATTATCCCTACACTGTCCTCTACAGATAAGGAAGATGAAAAGCATTCTTGCTTCCCCTTTAAGCCAGTCCTTATAAGGACAGACTTAAAGGGGCAAATCACTATATGAGAAGGGATTAATGGTGGAAGTCATAGATTTCTGGAATTTAAAGTTGTGTGACACTCATTAGAGGAACATAATATCTTTCATATCAATAAAATAGAAAATATTAAGATAAAAAAGATATATTCAAACTTTCTCGCAATATACAGGATTTTCGAAAATTAAAATGACTTATATGCAAATCACCATTTTTATTATAATATGTTAATAAAATAACATTTATGCTTCAAGTTGTATATGAGAAGGGATTAATGGTGGAAGTCATAGTTTTCTGGAATCGACCGTGGGATGCGGTGATTAATACCCTTGGAGGGTAATGGATGGCAATACTGTAGCCAGTGAAGTTTTAACTGAGGCTCGGCTATTGCCGTTACCCAGCCATGACTACAGCTTTTAGCTCAATAACACCCCATCCACACAGATTTTCTTCATTCAGATGACGGGATAAAGAGTCGAGGACTCAGTCCATCTCCCAGTTCTTTTAAGAACTATATGAGAAGGATGAAACCCTGAGAGGGTAATGGATGGCAATGCTGTAGCCAATGAAGTTCTGAGACTCGGCTATTGCTGTCACCCTCCTGCCATGATCAGAGCTTTAATAGCTCAATAACACCTTATCCCTACACTGTCCTCTACAGATAACAGGGAAGATGAAAAGCATTCTTGCTTTGCCCCTTTAAACTAGTCCTTATAAGGACTATATTTTATCACTTCTTTGGATGGTGAATTGTATTACCACGATTATGTGAGTAAATTTGATCAGTATTCGACTATTTTAATTTTTTGGAGTTTGTGTAGTGCATATAATGATTGACGTAGTGTTGTTATGTGATGTGCCGTTCTGGTTACTCTAAGTAAGTACTTTACTCCAGAAACTGTAATTGCAACGAGGGCGATTTGTTAGGCCTAATTTTTTGCTTCCGTTACACACTGTTTAGAATCGCCATTCTTGGCTTATATATAACAGATTATTAACTATTGTAGTGCCGTCATCACCATGTGCGAGGAGGAAGATGAAGCTTATATTGAATCGCTCAACAAAGGGTGGGCGCTCAGCATTCTCAAAAAGATTGTGAGAAAATTCGAACGCGAGTAGTCCGGCATCCTTAATTTCTACTCTTTGCCAGGAGAAGTTGAGGAGGGCGAAGACACTGCCCAGATGGAGGAGAAGCTGGATTTGGTGATTTCCACTCCCCCAGACTTTGAAGAGCTCAGTGCGCGCAAGAAGCGCAAAACCACCGACGCAGAACCACCCATGGATTCCGGTATGGAAGATGACATTCCCATTTCCGATCCCTCGGTCTTCCCCCAGAGAGAGGGTGCCACCGATCGTCCTCCGGGAAAAGAAAAAAATGGACACACTTAAGGTCCACCATGACAAATTTACAAATACAATATATCTCAGATAAGAACATGGATGATGGCATCAAAATACAGCCTGTTACCGTAATGGACTATAGAAAGCTGACCAAAGAGTTAGATTCAAGTAATACTCAATACCACACTTTCTCTCTCGGCTAGAAGAATCTGAAGGTGGTCCTCCGAGGTGTTACATACAGAGGATGTAACTACAGATGAAATAGAGGCCTACCTCTGCCACCAGGACATGCCACCTATTAAGATCAGTAGGATGACTAGAGCGGACAAATGCCCTATGCCTCAGGTTTTAGTGGAGATCCATAACGGTTACAAAAATATTTATGATCTAAGATCAGCCTGTGGCTCCGGATCACCCTAAAACCTCTGAGGAAGAGAGCTTCAACTGGACAGTGCCACAGGTGTCAAAGATTTGGCCACGCTCAGAGACTCTGTAAGGCAGAGTATAAATGCCTGAAATGTGCCAAGAGCCACCCCATTAAAACCTGCACAAAGCCAAAAACCATCCCAGCTAGTTGTGCAAACTGCAGTGGCCCTCACCCAGCTAACTATAAAGGTTGTATTCAATACCAGAACAACAGACGGTCCGAAACAAACAGACAATCCCCCACCTCTGGCACCACAGTCTCACAGTGTTCAACAATATGTGACAGAAGTCCGCCGCCGCAATTTGAGGCCTAAGAAAACAAACTACCAACCGCAGGCAAGAACCTATACGGACGTGGCCCGTGCCAAAATGACAACTAAGGAACAGAATCAGAATCAATCAGCAGCGCAGTCAAACCTAACAACTGTCATTACTGCCTGGCTGGCAAATATGCTACAGGATTTCAGCAGGTCCAATCCTTCTACAGCTGCTAAAAAAGATTCCTATACGAAACACGATCAAATCCCTCAGCACTTATTGATGAACAGGAATAAACTAACTCCAGGCTCTTTACAGATTGTGATGTGGAATGTCAATGGCCTCAAACACAAGATGACGGAGCTCCAAGAGTTCACTCAGAGACTTCAGCCAGACGCTGTTTTGATAAGTAAAACGCATCTGAGGCCATCGGACAGCCCCAAAATTAGGGGATATCACCTCTACGAAACTGGAAGGCCAAATTACAGAGATGGTGTCACTGCAATATTCATTAAAAATTATATCCAACGCCATACACTGAACAATCCCCAACTACTAACTTCGAGGTTACTGGTGTGGAGGTTCTTACTAACTCGGCTGGCAGACTGAAAATTTATGCAGCATACAACCACCCGCAAAAACCACTACTGCATACGGATCTGGATGCCATCCTAGATGCTAGAGAGCCCATCATTATTGCATGGGACTTAAACTCCAAACACCCGGCATGGAATTGTAGAACTACAAACAACAACGGACGCATTCTTGCCAGCTACACCGGATTCAGTTGCGCTGTCGTCGCAGGCTCCACTGAACCTACTCATCATAGCCCGAATGGCACTGCTGACATCTTGGATATACCCATCCTGCAATATGTTAAATTTCAATATAATGTTCTTAAATTAAGAACATTAAACGAACTGTAATCAGATCATGATCCAGTATTATTACAGCTGCGAACGCAACACAACCTGTCTCTTCCCAAACACCCATTCACATCTGGGAAAAATTAGCAAAAGCACTCCCAGAGTTCTTTGTCCCTGTTCCTCCTATAAGGTGAAAGCAAGAAATTGAAACAGCAGTCAAAACGTTTACTCAGAAAATGAATGCAGCCATAACGGCAGTCATCTCTTACACAACTCGCTCCACAACAAATCGGGTACCGGAAAATATTATGAACCTCATCAGAGATAAAAATGAAGCTAGAAAAAGGTTTCACAATACTCGCGCGCCTCAAGACTCAAGACAAAAGAATTCTTAACTCAAAGCCCAAAGGGATCGACTATGGGAGAATAAGTTGGCTTCCTTCTCACCTGAGGATCATTCTATTTGGGGACTCTTGAGGAATCTCAGAAAAATAAATAAATCTCTTTCCCCTCTACAATCGGACCTGGGCCCTGTGCACACGGATGCAGAAACCATTGCAAACAATTTAGAAGGGCAGTGTCTACCTGCTTATGAAAACTTAAATTTCAACCACTTGCATAAAATTCATTGTGATGTGAGATGTACTAAAACTTCCTGGTGCCTGTACTAATCAAATCGTCCCTACTTCCGCAGCAGAAATCTACGAGATCATTAAGAATGTTAACAACAAAAAAGCTCGTGGTCCAGATGGCATCACCAATAAAGTTATTAAACTACTACCCCGCAGAGCCATTGTGCACCTTACCAACATAATCATCGCGATTATTAGATTCCGATATTTCCCTTCCCCGTGGAAAACTGCTTATATAACCCCCATTCATAAACCTGGCAAAGACCCACATCTACCAAAAAATTATCATCCCATTAGCTTGATTTCAAACCTGGGAAATATTGCGAAAAGGGTCATCCTCACTAGACTCCAATCCATAGAAAATATGCTGAATATCCTCCCAAATGAACAATTTGGATTCCGTCAGCATCATAGCACTACTCAACAGATCCATAGATTAACTGAATATATTACCACAGGCTACAATTGGCATCAACTTACCGGAGCTGTCTTTCTGGATATGGCCAAGGCCTTCGATAAGGTGTGGCGTTATGGTCTGCTCCACAAGCTCATCGCCTTTAACATCCCGCTACAGATGGTACAGTTGCTCCAATCATACCTCAGCAACAGATTTATGCAGGTCAAGATAAACTACGCTACGTTTACCAAGAGCCCCATTCTGGCTGGTGTTCCGCAAGGATCATTACTGGCCCCATTTCTGTTATCGATATTTATGGCAGATATTATGGCCCACACCTAGTCACCAAAAAACTCCAAGAAAACCTACAAATATTAGAAAAATGGTTCTCCAATTGGAGATTACAAGTACACCCCTTGAATTGCATAGCCCTGCTCTTCTCCAGAAGAACAGTATCTTCTACAGGGGACAACTTCCTGTAGAAGATACTGATTTCCAAAATTCCTTGGAAAACAGAAGTCAGATACCTTGGTGTACTGCTTGACAAAAGACTAACCTTCAACCACCACATCAAGGACTCGTATGCAGAGCCATCAAAAGCCATCGCCCAGCTCCCCTAATAAACAGAAACAGCAAATCATACACCAGAATCAAACTGCTCCTCTACAAACTGATGATTCGTCCTATAATCACATATGCTTCGCCAGCATGGAGCCACACCGCTGATATTGATATCCTCAAATTGCAGCGGGTGCAAAACAAGGGTCTTCGTATGATTCTGAACGCCCAGAGGTTTGTAAGAGATGTTCGACTTCATCGGGACATAGACATCCCCTACATATACTCTTTCCTTCAGCCTCTTGCAGCAAAGTATTTCCTGAAAACGTCTACACGTCCCAATCCACTGGTGCAACATGCTTCTGACTATGGCGAAACGGATCTGTACAAACACAAAAGACCTAAAGCCATCCTGATTTCAATAAATGATCTATAATCCCCTTGACCTCTCAGGGGGGAGGGGGAGCATATTGCTTAAAAAACTTTTTTCTTCACTGTATCCATTCAGACAGCAGAGAATATGAAAAGCATCTTGTTTCACCCTTGGAGTCAGTAAAGTTGAAGTTGAAGAAATTTTATCATCCATCTGAACAACAACAAGGCTCAAGGTCCAGATGGAATCACAAACAGAATAATCAAACTACTCACCAGAAAAGCTAGCCAACATTATCAATACCATCCTCAGATTCAAACATTTTCCCATAACTTGGAAGACGGAGTATATCACGCCAATCAAAAAGATTGGAAAGAACACTCAACTCCCCGAAAGCTACAGCCCTATCAGTCTTCTATCAAGTTGGAAAGGTTGCGAAAAAGGCGTCCTTACAAGGCTTCAATCAGCAACGGATAAATTAGGTATTATTCCAAATGAGCAGTTCGCATTCAGAAAAAAACCATAGCGCTGAACAACAAACACAGACTGGTCGAATATATCACGAAAGGTTTCAACTGGAATCTCCACACAGCTGCGGTCTTTATGGATGCTGCAAAGGTTTTTGATAAGGTGTGGCATCAGAGTGTTCTCTACAAACTCATCAAATTCAATATACCAATTAATCTAATAAAAATAATTGACACATACCTCAAAGACACATCACATGTGAAAATAAATAAAACTGTATCAATCAGACGCAAGATCCTAGCAGGTGTGCCGCAGGGCTCACTTCTGCCCCTCCCCTGCTATTTTCTATCTACATAGCTGATATCTACATAGCTGATATCCCTCAAAACCCAAGCTCCACAATCACTGCATTATATGCAGATGATGCTGCTTTATTAGCAAGATCTCTTAGCCCCAAACTGGCTATCAGAAGACTCTAAAGCGGTGTTTATACACTGGAGAAGCTGATGGACTGGAGGATCAAAGCAAATCCCCAGAAGAGTTCAGCCATATGGTTCTCCAAAACGAAGGTCTAGACCAAGGAGGACATACACATGCTAGGAGACAAGATTCCATGACAGACTCAAGTCGAATATCTTGGCGTGATGGTGGACAAAAAACTACAATTTCATCAGTCATATAAAACACATAAGCTCGAAGACATCCAAAGTAATCGCGCAATTCTACCCCATGATCAATAGAAGCAAACTGGATACTCGGAACAAACTACTCATATACAGGATGATAATACGCCAGTAATCACTTACGCATCTCCTGCATGGAGCCATACCTCGGATACAAATATTCAAAAACTGCAGAGGATACAGAACAAATGCCTGAGAATTATTCTGGACGGCCATTGGTTCATTAGAAACTCCCAGATTCACCGAGAAGTCAACACTCCCTATATCACATCCCTCCTTCAGGATCTAGCAGAAAATTTCTTCACCAAGACAAGCAATCATCCAATTTCGCTGATCAAGCAAGCTTCAGACTACAATGAAGCAGAACTCTACAAATACAAAAGACCCAAGTCAATTTTATGCTTAGCTGAACACGACTAATCTCACTGATCTTCCAGGGCGAGCTTAATGCTCAATAATTCTCCACTCAAACAACTTCCCTCTCAGACAAACAGGAATATGAAAAGCATTTATCCTTCACCCATCAAACCAGTGACGTTCTGCGTATATTTTATCAGGTTTAGGATTGTAGATGTCCAGAGGGTAATGGATGGCAATGCTGTAGCCAATGAAGTTTAAACTGAGGCTCGGCTGTTGCTGTTACCCCGCCAAGACGAGAACTTATAGTGCAATAACACCCCATCCATACAATTTCTTCTGTATATTTTATATCTGTTGATATAAGATATAATTTATTAATTTATTAATATTTATTTGGATTTGCTAGTTTCCCGGGGCATAGAGAGGTTCTGTTTTACTGCAGTGGTGAGATTTTTGCCTGTCACTGAGTGGAGCCACCGCTGAGTTTTAGAGTGATCTTATATGTAGATTCCCTCAGTTTTTGGGGAAGTATCCCCCACACTTTAACATACCTTCTTTTCTTTCTCTCTAGTACTAGAACCTTTTTAAATAAAACTGACAACTCTCACGCAGTGAGCGTAATACCGCTGCCTATTCACTCCGAACAGAGAAAGACTGTCGCGTATGCTGATGATATTATCGGAGCCCTTCGGGGTACCGATTCCATTTATTTTCTTCGGAATACTTCCACAGTTTATTGGTCTTCGTAAACACCCAGACAAAACAAAAATCTAAATTTTAGGAAAATTGTTGTGCCCTTCCAATCTTTCGTACGGTATGGTTTGATACCCTTAAACTGGCCAGTAAGAATATTAAGAATCTCCTTCCTTGCTAGCGCTGTGCTGCTGACACAAAAACTGCTAAACACCTGTCACGACAAACTCACACCTTTCAAGTCGAGTGATCAGAATGGAGAAAAAACAAGTCATTAAAACCATTACAGTACCAATGTTACTACTGTGTATACAATTACTATCACAGACACAGAGGAGTTATTTACAGACAGCTTATCGATTTCTGGAGCTACAGGAAACATGAGGTACTCAGGTCTTTTTCCAATTTCCCCCTCCCCATGCAAGGAGCAGCCTATCTTAAAATGTTCATATTTCACTAACACTGTTCGCAACATGTGATATTCTCATGAAATATTTTATTTTCTTTAACCACTGGCCACGCTGGACCATGTGCCGAGATGGTGCCAGAGTGGTCCTATGTAATATGTAATACACTAAAAAGATGTGTGGGGTTCGGGTGCTTCAGCTTTACCCAACGTAGCTGTACTGGAAACGTTTCGATTTCTTTGGTTCTGAGACGCCTGATCTGGGCATGAATGAAGAGGTGCTTATGAATATCAATAACAGACTTAAGATTCCAGAGCCAACTTTCTCTGAGGTCGTACTATTGCAGTGTAGTATTACAAGACCTTATCCTCGCTCTTAGGGATGAGTGAGCCACTTTGCCTCAAGAACTCCTGAATCATTTGGTTCTAAGCATGGTACGACGTTGTGAGAGATGCATCGCGGTTCGGGGTGGACATATTCTATACTGAAATGTCTCTCCGCATAGCTTTCTGTAAATACTGTACATTAATTCCTTAACTACGTCCTTAGCAAATTTGTAACGTTTGATAAAAACGTATTGCAATTTAATATATATATATATATATATTAAATATATATATATATATATAGAGAGAGAGAGAATGTATAATAGGTATAGATATAAGAATTTAAATTCTTATATTAAATTCTCTAAATATATATATAAGAATATATATTTAGAGAATGTATAATAGGTATAGAAGATTATATGATATTTTGGTACCCGTGTGGTGGCCGGGATAAGAATAGCCCCAGTGTAGCTCATGCATGTCGTACGAGGCGACTAAAATGGGTACCCTTGGAGAGTAATGGATGGCAATGCTGTAGCCAATGAAGTTCTAACTAAGGCTCTGCTATTGCTGTTACCCTCCTGCCATGATCAGAGCTTTAATAGCTCAATAACACCTTATCCCTACACTGTCCTCTACAGATAACGAGGAAGATGAAAGGTATTCTTGCTTCGTCCCTTTAAGCTAGTTCTTATAAGGACTATATGATATTTTGACTGTAGGGCCGGGATAAGAATAGCCCCAATGCAGCGCATGCATGTCTATGATATTTTTTCACATTATACACATAAAAGATATTAATCAATAATGAATCAAATCAATTTTAAAAAATAGCAGACCAATTCGGTTTTCACAAAAGAGAAAGAGTTACGTATGAAGGTACTCGGAGAGCTTATGAATCAGGTAGGGAATTCGTACATTTGTTTTGTAGTTAAAAAAAAAAAAATTCACAATGAAAAACATTTCATTTCAGCAAAAATTAGCTCTCTTGGTACGGCTTTTAACGGGCGAATTTTCTAATTGTGGATTAGCTGTCAGCCAGCGTTGCTAGGATAGGAAAGAGATGGTGAAAGGTGTTGCTAACCTGTTCATGGACTGAGATTCTGAACTGAAAACCTAAACCAAGAGAATTCAGGAAAATGATATTCGAATTCCATTATGATTTGCGCTTTATGGTTTAATAACAAAATACGATAGCAAAACACCAGAAATTTGGAAGAAAAAGTCACAAAAATGTGACAAGATGTGAACACAAACCACAAGTTGGTTGCTTTGGTTTAAGGCCGAAAAAACTAAGGCTGTGAAGCCAGTATCTCACACCTTAGGGTTCGAACCTGGATTCGAACCCAGGTTAGAAGAATGAATATTTAGTCCATAGACACGCATCAATTATTTTATTAGAAACTGTGCGTAACTTCCTCTTCATTTCTTATTCAAGAAATGTAAAGAATTCAAAATCAGATCTCAGACTTGTGCACAACAAACATGAAACCCTGGAAGAATAATTTATTCCGGTTATTTGATGTCGAAAGTCTTAAAATATCCAGTAGATTAATAATCATTCACCAGTACTCAGTTAAAGCGTTTCACGACAAACAATATTAATTTAAATTCCTCTGAGACTTTCGCAAAATTGCAGGAGAATATTAATATTTCAGAAGTTCTCGAAATATTCAAATTATCTCGCTGTTCCATCATTGAGTTCCAGTAATGCATTTAATAGATGTCAGGAAAGATGGAGTATTCGCTTGTTAATGCAATGCTATAAACGCATTCCAGCAAGCTTTTGCCTTCTTTTCAATATAATTGGATATTGAATATCCACGTGTGTTCTCGAATGTTATAGTGAAAGGAAATAAATATAAACGACTTGGGAATTACTACTATAGATAATTTAATTAAATATTTTCTTCCTTTTATGTCTGTGTGTGTCCGTCTTAAATCTGGGATTTGTGAATTCCTTATTTAAATTAAGTAGCCGAAAGTGTTTGTAAATGTTTGTAAATATAAGTATCACTAGCAATTTATTTTCTTCTCAATTTTATGAATTAAAATAACAGATTATTTCCATTAGTATTTTTATCATCTGCCCTTCCATCCTTGGTGAAAGAATATCTCCGAGAAGAAACGCCTTGGCCTGTTAAGTGTGATCTTAATCTTGGTGAATGCCAGCGTTTGATGAAGATAAAGATCGAGACACACCAAGCATAAAAATGACGGTGTAATATGGAAAGTGTGCACCATTTGGTTACATGTTGTAATGCTTCAATTCTTTGTAATTTTACAACGATTGCAAACATGCTAAATATTTTAAATTACCATTTGTAATTTTCAAGATAAAAACATACCTTTCACAACTACATTGAACACTAACCCTAACGCGCAACCTACTAATGTTGTGTCGAGTTTTTCTCCCACTTCTAGCATGAATATAATTCGGAGTTTTCTCCAGAACAATAGAATTCATTTCAGCAACCATTTTAATAAGAAAAACGCGTAGCAATCCCACCATTTATAGACTAATTACGATGAGGATAGAGCAAGATTTTTGCCCGAAAAAGTGTCAAAAAAACACAAGAATTCTCATTGTATGCGGGGATGCTCCTTTCTCTACAGAAGATGTTAATATCCCTTCGCTATCGTTTCTGATAACGACTTAACCTCACACAGTAATACTCTGCGGTCTGTTTAACGCCAAAACTTCGACCAAACCGTTCTTAATGAGAACCACAGCGGTTGGTGGTTTTTATTTTTAACTAGCTAGCTTATGCAAATAGTGATTGGCAGTCAAAGAGAATTGAAAGCATTTATGCAAAACAATTTTCTTGTAATTTCGTAATACTTAGTATTACACATTCTTCATTAATATTTCCATACAAAAATACTGGCAACAATCAAAATATAACTCCGATCGAGTTTAGCTTTCGCTGTGCACTAGTACTTTTCTAAATTGAATTGTTGCATTTTTCTAAAAATTAATATTAGAAAATTATAAATTGTAAGAAACGTACAGAATCTAACGCTATGCAGGTTTGCAGATATATTCTGATCAGTAAAGCGTCAGAAAGGCACATTTAACAATAATTGGAATGATTGTTAGTACAATATGAGAATTGATTAATGCTTGCAAAATGTTTGTCCCCACACTCACGTTATCAATAAAGGCGTTTCAGTGCACTTTTTCCCATACACTGACATGATTCAAACGTGGATGCTGTTTCTTTCTGAAATTTTATTCCTAACTTCGTTCAATATTTTCGTTTTTTTCAGTTTCTCAATAACTACCCTTTGGTAGCTTTCACTCATCTGTCAGAATTGACGATGCGTAGCGATGCCAATTCTTGCACTTTCAAGTCTCGATCTCATCCAGGCGAACATTGAAGGGCAATCAACTTTCTAAAATTCCATTTCCTGATCATTTTCCCAAGCTAAGCGATAAAGCATTCGCCTGGAAAATTTGTTACTTTATATATATACTGGGGGAGGGGGGGCTAAGGCGCCCCACTCCCCTAGTTCTGGACTGGTAGGCCGGTTCTCCTTGAATTCTGATGCGAATTTTGAAGACTCGACACTCAGGGTAGCCCCTGATTTTCGAAACGTTTCAAAAAACGTGACATAAAAAGCTTATCATTATTTATATATATATATATATATATATATATATATATAAACAAAAAAATCCAATTTTAATCATTTCATTTTTAAAATACTTTTTGATTTAATAGTGATAGTATCATACGAACAAATATGCCAATTCGATCTTTTAGTACAAGGAAAACGGCTCGTGGTTAAAAAAAAAAAGTTGAAGATCTCTTCAACTTTTTTTTATTACAATGAACTACGGCATGTAAAATGGCAACAGCATTAACTCAGTAATTACCTTAACTCATACTTTCCGACTTTTATACTACCAAATGTGTTGGAGGTTGGTTATGCCAAGAAGTGAAAAGGGGTAATCCCAACACATGGCAGGTTGCAAAATCTAAAACACTCCAGTTTCGTGTGTGTATGTGAACAAGTGTCAGGAAGGAACCTGACAATATGTTTTTGAACAAGCTTTAGTTGTTGGAGTTGAAAGTGAAAGAATTAGTATCAGAGAGGTTCAGTGGAACAGCATCCGTGAAAATATTTGTAGAAGAGGCATAAGGCAATAGAACGTCTATAGCAAAGTAAATGGACTGAGACCCAGAAGAACAAGTTTCGCTAATTAACTGGATAAATTTGTGTGTTCTTCTATTTAATATATAATTTTTTCTATATTACATTGGTAGTAAAATTTCTAAATATTTTTAGTTTTATTTAATAATCGATATTAGTTGGTCCCGCACACCAATAACTGGAGTGTGTTCACTCACGAACTCCAGGAAAATGCTTACAATTTTGCATACCGATTTCATGCAAATTATGCTTGTGTGAAAGCTCAAAAGAAAGAATCATTATTTGTAAGTCTAATCCTGTATATTAATGGATGACAAGGGGGGGGGGAACGTTTTCTCTATTATTTTTCGATTTAAACAGACAGCCGAACTTTACTATTAACTACGTAACTCTGTAATTTGATAGTACGACTTCAGTGACAAGGTTTTTTTTACTGATTTGAGGTTCAAAAGCACAATAGAGGAAAGAAGGAAACACCAGATAAGAAAATGAATAAATGTTTAAATTTTGACATATGCTGAGATTCTGCAAAGTCAGAAGAATAAAAGATAACGAGACAGTACAATAGTACAGAAAGAGGCCTGGTTTCATATTTTACACGGATTTATACTAAATCCATGTAAAATATAAAGGGGGGATGAGGAGAACATAAAACAAGACTTGTCTCAGGCAACAACGGAATGGCCTCACTGACGAGAAATGGCCGACCACTCAGTGAGTGGTCGACCATTCGCTTAAGAACCCCCCTTCGCTTAAACTCTGTTGTATCCGAGCAGATGTTTTTATCGTGCTTTCCAGATACTTTAACACGTTTTTGAGGGAAAATAATTATTTCTGGTGTTTCTTCATCGATGAAAGAAACTATAATAGGCCGCCTCCTAAAACGTTTTCATTGGGATCCCAGTATTTCACCTAACCTCTGACAGATGCACCCCACTACTGAACATTGGTAGGTGTTCCGCGGTTTCAATGCTGCAGCATTCATCATGATGTAGATCATAAGTCTTGGGCAATATTATGATTTTAACAATTTCACCGGGTGAGTGCAAATCCTGTAAGCCAAGTCCCAGAACCATTTCAATGTTTGAGAAAAGCAAACCTTCGTTTGCCCTCAACTCCGGTGTTTCGTGAACGAAGAAGTCAAACCATTTTAAACAAATTTATTTTGAGGAGAGCTGAAGATCCTGGAGTCCATCTGCGAAAGTACCTTCTTCGTGTGTCACCCGTAAAACAGTACCACTCTTTCAGTGATCCCTAAACAGAACATGAAATTTCCAAGGAAGTATTTCATTAAAATATTTGCTGTGTGATTTGAAGCCAATGATTTCCGTATACTTCGAAACATGCTGTCCTAAGAATGTAAAGCTGTGCGCAGAGTGAAGTGGGTTAAGGGTTAGATAATCCGGAAGTCCTGTTTCTACGTCAGGCATTTCTTGAAATCAAGAATGGAATTTTTTCCAGGAACTTCTGAACATCATGAGCAGAACTTTACTAGCAAAATTACTAGGATGCCACTGCTGCCATCTATCGGAAGAAAAGTATATTTGTGTGAAATGTAATTATATTAAATGTATTAAAAGAAATCAAATAAAAACAAAGATGGGAAAGACAAATATTTCATTTTAGATAAATCAGACTGCCTTAAGCTTTGTAATTTAATTTTGTATTTATATAAAAAAAACACGTATATTAGAATAATATTGCCTCCTCTGCACATCAACCTGTTTAATTAATTAAATAATTAAAACCAGACTTAATTCTTCCTAATGAGGCTCACTATTTTAGTGTGATTAATTCAATATAAATATTACAACAGTTTCCTGTAGAAATCTCTAGAAATATTATAATGTAATATAACATTTTAAACTGGCATGAGACTCCTAAGGATCTGCCATGGGATCCTTGGTGGTCTCATGCTAGTCCCAACCCTGGATAAAGGAGGAGGGTGGATCAGATGAGTGTCAATGCTCTGATCGTAAAGAAAAAACACGATTGTGATCTGATGCCTACACGATCAACAGCTAAAATATGTCGGCTCGGACGTTGCCCAGATGAACAAGGTCCGAGATCCCAATCGAGAGATCGGGTCGAAAAGTGAGATACCGAAAGGAAACAAAAACTGAAACCGACAGAACTATTATCAGTAGGGACATGGAATGTACGGACGCTTTGGATGTCAGATAAACTATAATTACTTTGTGAGGAAATGAAGACATATCGGTGTGATATACTAGGACTGGCGGAGATACGATAGACATGATGATGATGAGAGATAAATGGATGCGATATGGTCAGGGCATGACACCAAGCAGTCAATGAACGAATCATAGTAGCAATATTTCAAGCAAAACCATTTAATATATCAATAATACAAATATATGCACCCAAATCTGACAGCACAGATGAGGGTATTGACTTATTTTACAAAGATCAGACAGAGACAATAGAAACAATACCAAAGCAAGATGTGCTAATTATTGAAGGAGATTGGAATGTCAAAGTTGGAATAGATAATGATGGTTGGGAAAGAGTCACGGGAAAATATGGTTTTGGAGAAAGAAACGAATGAAATGATAAAATGTTAGAATTTGCTGTGGACCAGAAGATGATGATAAAAGATGAGAAAACCAAGAACATGATTTATATGATTAGGATTAAAAGAAGATGGATAACATCAGTACAGCAGTGTCGAACTTTTCAAGGAGTGGATATTGACTCGGACCATAATTTAGTGATTGCAAACATCAAAGTGAAATTAAAAAGAGAATATAAACCCCATCATCAGAAACAAAGAGATACAACAAGAATAGGTGAAGCAGAATTGGGAAGAAAGTACAGAACAGTGTTAGAAGAGAAACTTAAAAGTGTGGACAAAGAAAAAAATTCGAATCTGAGAATGAAAGGAGTAATGAAGGCGATAGAAGATGCAGTTAAAGAAAGAGTACCAGAAGAAGAGAAGATCAAGAAGAAGTGGATTAGACAAGAAAAACTGAAGTTAGTACAGGAGAAAAGAAAGTTGAAGATAAGAAGGGATACATCAGAACAAATAGAGGAGCAATAGAGAAGAAAGTGTAATGAGGTGAAAAAAGTAATCAAAATGGATAAGATGGAATGGTTAAAAGCCCAATGCAACAGTATAGAATAGCACTATGGCGAGCATAGAACTAGGGAGGTGTACAAAATGATTAGAACCATTAATAGAAGGTGGCAACCAAATCAGACCACAATTAGAGAGAGAAAGGTAAATTATTGATGAATAAAGATAAAATTGCAGAGCGGTGGACAAGATACTGTACTGAGTTATATAAAGAAAAACTAGATTTAGATGGAGTTAGGAAACTGAATGAAGAATTGAATCAGATATCACCACCAGGTAATGAGTATGACATGGACATTTTAAGAGGAGATGCAGAAAAACGCAAAGGACGGCTAAAACACATCAAGAGTCCTGGTAATGATAGCATCACTGGAGAAATGATTAAATATGGTGGCGAAAGTATGGCTACAGAAATGCACCAACTATGTAATGTGGTATGGAAAGAAGGGAAAATGCCAGAGGAGTGGGTGAAATCGATATTAGTAACATTATACAAGAAAGGAAATAAGCTAGAATGTAAAAAGTATAGAACAATTACTTTAACAAGTCACCTTGGTAAGGCGATGATGATGATGATACTGACAGAAAGATTGAGAACACAATTGGAAGAATACCTTGCAGACGAGCAAGCAGGAAAGATAGAAATACAATTAAAAGATTTTGACAATGAGGTCAATAGCAGAGAAAGCTAGAAAAGATGTTTATAAGAATGCAGTTGCAGAAGTTATAATAGGTCATGATTTGGGGAAATGGTTTAGAAAAGCAGAGGTACTAGACAGGGGGACCCAATATCACCAAGCATTTTCATCGCACATTTAGAAAGAGCAATGGATAAAATGTAAGAAGATGCCAAAGGAATATCTGTACACGGAATGAGAATTAACAATCTGAGATTTGCAGATGACATTGTTATTATTGAAGAAGACGAAAGAGAACTACAAAAAACACTGAAACTGTTAAATGAGGAAGGGAAGAGATTTGGACTTGTTATGAACTTTGAAAAAACAAAGACAATGGTATTTGGTGAGAAGAACATGAAACATAAGATACAAGTGGATGGAATTGATATAGAAAATGTAGAACAGTTCACATATTTGGGAAGTAAAATGACGTATGATTTTGACTGTAAAAAAGAAATAAAGATCAGGATTGCAAAGGGAAGAACAAATCTGAAGGCCATGGATAACATCGGGAAAAGTAAAGCGATCAGCTTGCAAACAAAATTAAGAGTACTGGAAACATGCATCTTTAGCGATGTACTGTATGGATCTGAAACGTGGGTGGTAAATAAGGAATCAATAAAAAGATTTTGGCATTTGAAAGAATTTGTTACAGGAAGATTCTAAGAATAGATTGGGTACAGAAAATCACAAATGAAGAGCTCTATCAGAAGTTACAACCAAAACAGAATCTAATGCAGAAGATTAGAAAACGGAAGCTGCAATTATTTGGACACATCTGCAGAATTGAGTGAGGACAGGAAGATAAAGACATTCATGTTTGGTATTATGGATGGTGTAAACAGAAGAGGTAGACCATACAGAGAATGGATAGACGACATAAAGGACTGGTGTGGGTTTACAGAAACTGCGACACTGTGCACTGGACAAAGAAAGGTGGGAAAAGATAGTGAAAGAGGCATCGGACACCAAGGGGCAGTGAGCCCATGGTTCGTGGTGATGATGATGATGAATATAACATTTTGTTTTGAGAAAATAAAGAACCTGGATTAGATAAGTCACTTTCTCTATGCGGCAGTATTGTTAAATATTCAGAATTTCTAGCTCGTTTTAATTTCATATCGTGCCTACAGGGGGGCATTTCATACGACATACGATACGTTAACAATAGAGTAGAAGAGTAGAGCATGCACAACAAAAACGTGAAACAATTTCATTTATAAGTTAGTTAACGAACGTGTCCTGGTGATTTAATTAGTATTTTTAAACCAACTGATTAATTTTAGTCATTTCCTATTGTACTTCGAGATGTGTTTAATATTTAAATAGAAGGAGGAAAAGTTGTGTTTATTCTTTCTCATTCAAGCAAAGTTGACTTACAGCTGAATATTAATCTACTATTTTTTTTTTCAGCCAGACATTACGCAGCCATAAATTAACAATGTCGGATGTATATGGGTAGTCTTTATGTATGGGAACAGTCTGGCTATCTCGCATTACTTCCGGGTAGAGGAACTTCGCGAAAACGAATACTGTTTTAACTTTTAGAGACCGGATACTGTTACAAGTAAACACAGGAATTTAATTAAACTTTGGCTGTTTCTAAGCAAAAAGAAAAGAAAAATTGCAGAATGTAATTAACTGTGAATCAAACAAGGCTATTTCTGTAGTGTGTACACGCGTGATTTTAGTAATAAAAGAGAAGGGTGTTTGCTTCCTTCCAAACTCACTCTTCAACACATGCGCAGTGCACGACCGATAAATAACTGTTAAAGAAACTTAAAAATAAAGAGCTAATAAGCTTCATTTCGGCAATGAAAACATTACTTAAATTAAGGAGATATTAAATCCCACATAGTTTTAAAACCGAATAAGAAACTCAAAAATTGGAATCAGAGAGTTTCTTGCCGAATATAGTAAACTATAAACTATCGGCGGCACTAGCGTTAGCAAATGCAAGTGATCCCAGTACGTAGTACAATATATAAAGTACCGGCGGCACTAGCGTTAGGAAATGCAAGTGATCCCAGTACGTAGTACAATACCAGGGCAGCTCGTTGCAAAGGTGGAGAAGTTCAGATCGCTATTCTTAGGTTTTCCATAATGTAAAAACACATTTCCTAGGAAATGTATGCCGTTATTACATTATGGAGGGAGGTCACTACCCAGACCGGTTTCAGCCTTTTTTGAGGCTTCATCAGTGAGTAGCTAGACCTATAGCTCTTTATTTTTAAGTAACTTAATGGTTGCACCCGTTTGGATAACTCGTTCGCAGAGTATATAAGTTCTTTTCGCTATACACTTTGGTATTATTAGGTCTAGCTACTCACTGATGAAGCCTCAAAAAAGGCTGAAACCGGTCTGGGTAGTGACCTCCCTCCATAATGTAATAACGGCATACATTTCCTAGGAAATGTGTTTTTACATTATGGAAAATACCTAAGAATAGCGATCTGAACTTCTCCACCTTTGCAACGAGCTGCCCTGGTATTGTACTACGTACTGGGATCACTTGCATTTGCTAACGATAGTGTCGCCGATACTTTATAGTTTACTATATTCGGCAAGAAACTCTCTGATTCCAATCTTTGAGTTTCTTATTCGGTTTTAAAACTATGTGGGATTTAATATCCCCTTAATTTAAGTAATGTTAAAGAAACTCCGGTGCTTTTGTTTTCGGAGCAATAAACAAGCAGTTGGGGTATTTTAATAAACATGTATTGAGATCGAAATGCAATTGAAACCGAACTTGCATATCGGTAACCACTCATCCCTTTTTATCTTTTAAACGGCCATTTGACTTTCATGAAGCTAGGGAAAGCCTGCATTTAATTGATATAGAAAACAGGAGCGAATCCCCAAGATCACGTAGATGGCGTTGGCGTAGATGATGGTAGTGGCGGCGGTTCGCTGTATTTGGTGGATTCGGTGGTGGAGACGGAGAGTTGTAGAGTAGGTGCCCTCCCTCGATGAGTCTTTGGACTCCTTGGAAGCGTCATGTAATAATAATAATAATAATAATAATAATAATAATAATAATAATAATAATAATACAAATCTCTTAACTCAGCTACATCATCATACAAAATTGGAATAATTTTTCTGTTCTTTTGATAAAAGGCAGTCTTTAGACGAGAAAATTTCCTACAGAGCAGCCTGCAAATTCAGATTAACAATAAAAAAAAAAAAGTTCGGATGTATAAATACAGGAATTTATTTCCTTTTTGAAGATTAAAATTTCACTCGAGGTTGACTATCGTAGCCTAAACTAATGTAAAATTTCTTACTACAAAGAAAAATTCTCATCTGTTGGTGTTCTTTTACAGCACTTAAATATTCGACTCGTTTTGTTTTTACACAGCTGAAACTCGAAAGAATATAAAAGCATTTTTAATCCTTTATAATAAAATTTTGTCCTTTTTTCTTTACTACTAAATTTCTCTCAGTATTAAAAATGACGGGAAAAAAAAAGATGACAAGTTTGAAGCCCAAGCATATCTTTGGACTTTATCGCTTCTCATATTAACCAAAATGCAGCAGCTGCGGGTCCGCTGTCAACAGGAGTTTCTACAGAGAGCTGAACTAAGAAAGCAGTAACGACACAATAACACCACTTGACCTTCGCCACTTTTACAAAAGCCAATAAATTTAATGCCCACATTGAGAGAAACAATAGAAAAGAACTTTGGTCGTAAGACAATGTTATGTTCGTGTCAGCTTTAAAATGGATGTAAACTAATTTGGCTACCAATCATGCCATTAACTATTTGCTATAGAAAAAAGTATATTTTATGGTTTCACATATATACTAACAAAAATTAAATAAACCATCTCTGGAAAAACAACGTAAAAGATTTTATTCGCTTGCAGCACTATGTGCTGGATGTAGTCTACGGTGAGAGGTTGACTTTTGCCCTCTGGTGTGCAAATTAAGAAACAATCGGAGGCTTCGTGTAGTCTCATTTAAAAAAATACTCATTTTTTTAAGCGTTAAAAGTGTGAAGTTTCTTCCTCAAATATAGTTTACTATCCAACACTTCTTCCAATGACTAAAAAGAACCTTAAGGGGGCGAATTCTATTTATTGCATTTCCAGCAACATGTATTTTTCATGCAAGTAGACTTTCTAATATAAAAGGGAAAAATATATACCTGAATTCACCAAGTTTCGAAAATACTGCAGCAGTAGGCAGTTTTAAAGTACCCTGCCAAAGTTTATTTTGAAATAGCTGAACTTCATTTCAGAACTGCTCTGCACGAAGCACGCAATGCTCGACGTACGTTTGTATCTTAGAAATATTCGCAAAATTCTGTTGCTCCATTTGCAACGCACATGAACTGTCAAAATGCACGTGCCATCCATCTACCAATCCGGGATGTGTCCTTTCAACAAAATAAGTATTTTTGACTATAGCGGTGTGTAAGCAAGACATAGAGCAAGACAAAGACGATCTCCCCGTTCTGCTTCATACGGCTAATGCAACGTCATTATTCGATCGAGGGAGGTTACAGTCAGGTAAAAGAGACTCGACCCATTACTAACGGTCTCTCGAACTGTAACCATTAATGGATTGTTGTGAAGAAGATGCCGCTAATGTCCTTTTCTTTCATGTGCAAAATAGAGCTTGCTTGCTTTTTTCTATTTCACTCCGTGAAAATGGAAAAGGTGCATTACATTCTTCAGGATTTTCTTAGAGGAGAAAGCATCTAAACGGAGTTGCTTTTACACACACACTAGCTGGAGACAGGAGAAATTGTATCCATCCATCCATTCTGCGCACTCATGTGATTGGACTCAATGTAAATTCTCCTTAGGAGTATTTACATACAAATTATATGCACTTGTACATAAATTATATTATCAAATTAAATTGATTAATATTTGCCCTAACGCAGTGATTGATGATATTCCTAATATGCCTACTTTCCAGTTGATGGATTTCAATATCAAGACTAAGTTGGAAGGAAGTTTAATTTAACGACTTCAAATATTCGAATATGTTTGCTACCTGCTTTCTCTCATAGAATGGATACTTCCCATACTCTTTTTTGACGTGGAGATTTGGTAGATGTATTCCTTTAAAGATACTTCATTACGTATGTATATATATTCAGAAGAAACATGCGGTTTTGTTGACTTTTAAAACTTTGGTCCTTTTGCAACATTTGGAAATTACGTGGGTGTTAATTGCAAAAATGAAACATTTAAGTCACGCCTCTGGCATTTCTGAACAGCCACACTAGAAGTGAGGCATTCTGCATTTAGTGGTTCGAGAGCCTATTTCGATTTATGTCAGTTGAAGCAACTCCAATATTCTCCTTAGAAGCATTTGTTAATAAGTATATTCTTTCACAGAGGAAATTTGCTCAATTTGGAGATAACTGACTGAAAAGATTTTTTTTTATTATTATTCGATTTTTAGTAGTAACGCCATTATTTCCCTCGGTGCAGAACGAGGCACCATCTTATTGAAATCAAGTGTCTTTTACATTCACTGAAATGCAAGCCATTCACAGTGCCTTGGTTACAATCCGCTAGTGGATTCGTGCTAGCAGGGCAGATTTATGCATAAGCTAGACAACCTACAGTTTAGGGCCTCACATTACAAGGGACCTCTGACTCAATATAGATTACTCAGTGAAGGCTCTTCAAGGTTATAGCTTAGGGATCACAAACCTTAAATCTAGTCTAGAGCTAGGCTACAGTTCTCAAGCCAGGTCTATTTGATATAATACGAGAGTAAGTTTTATTATTATCACAATATTCGATAGACCAGTACTGTATCTACGCAGCATATGGTTTAGCTGTCCTTCTCGTGGTTTGTTGGAAATACTTTTAAATGTATGAACTTGTAGTAATCCTCCAAATAACGTCACTAGTATTAGTTAATACCAAACTGATGCCAGTATCCTTCTGTACTTAAACTATATTTGAAAATCATCAATCAATCAATCAATAAATAACACTTACCAAACGAACTGGCTTGTTTTATCCTTTTACAAAAAAACTTGAGTATTTAATAAAACATGACACCTGTCCAGACATACACACCACTGATGCGCTATACTTCTACACCCTCTTTGTAGGATTAATATATATCAAATAAATAAATAAAACTCCAAATCATCTTACTGTGATTTGGATATCCTATATGTATGGCAGAAAAATACCACACTGTTTCAATGAAATCTGTCTCACTTTTCTTATTACTCAATTTATTGTAAGATAAAAGGACCCGTTCACTCGTAAATAAGAAATAGTTATCTGCGAGTCTAAACAGAGGGGAGGAAATGACGTTTTCGTATTCCCTGCCTTGATAACAGGATTATTAACATGCGTAGATAGTAATGTCATTTTGGTCAGCAACATCTGAATTGTTTTCCGCGTTGGCACAAATCCGTTATCAGTTCGCAACGCTGTTGGCAGCGTGCAATCTTCAGTGATCAGAGGAATGCGCTTTCACAGATAAGACTGAAAATATAATGAGAGAGAGAGAGAGAGAGAGAGACGCCTGCTACTTCATAACTCGCCCATGGAAACCCAAGATAAGTTTTCTTTATTAGCATGATACATGTAAGAGGAGATACGTGGCAGAAAGAACTCCAACTTTGGAGGAGGTAAAAAAAAAAAAAAGTGATATGCGAGGTAGAGGGGGAGGGGAGATTACTGATGCTGATTCGCGCAATGCATCCTTTTCCTTTTATCGCTTGTTATGGAGAACGATCGGTAAAATGTAAGCGAAGAGAATTCTGCCAGCATCACTATTTTAATGAGTATCACACTGAAGAGCATCTGGAAGAAATTAAAACGGGAATTTAGTATTTCTATGACAGACTTTTTTTTTTGAGAATAGCACCCACGTAAGGCCGTAAACCTTCGTACATTAGCGCCATAGATGTGCCAAGAAATAGCCCTGAACACTATTTCCACTGACTAATCACGTAACTTTTCAAATCCAATTCAGGCCTCCAATGAACAGGGTGGCCTCACATTGGATAATGAAATTCAGTTCTCTACCACCTCAAGATATTCATATTCATCCGAACTTTCAGTGTATTGGACGGCAGTGAGATATCTTCTTAGCCCACCATGCAGGCATATGTGTGTGTGGGGGGGGGGGGGGAAATGCATTTGAGATTTATGGATAACATTCTGTTTATTTTTTAATTGTTTCTATACAGCAACGTACTCGAAGTCAACGGTCGATTCCTCATACCGAACGCACCTAGCTGTAAACAGGTGAATTCGAGATCAATATAAATCCAATAGAATAAACCATGTAATTATTTGATTTGCTTGCAATTAGCAAATTGCTAAATCATAAAGAACGTATTGACGATATTCCCATTGTTTCATGAAAGTATATTGCCTCCTTAGATTAGTCGTAAATGACTCCAGACATCTTTGTTTTTTACTATATAAAAACACCAAAAATACCGAAGAAAAATGTCACATGACTACAAAGAAATGATAAATCCCAAGTCATGGTACGCCATCTACTGGCCAAGAAGTAATAGTATTCTAGAGATAAACTAGTGGTTTATCGGCTTTGATTTAAACTAATAAAACTTGCATTTATTTTAACATAGTTAGAAGTTTTGTTTTCTCAACTAACTTGATAAAATGTTGGGTATCCCCGTGGGTTTCAACTATTCTAGATTTCTGCATGTTAGTATTGAAGTCCAAATGTCATTCAACTCTTCAAGCATTGTACAAACAGAAGCCTTTGAAACGTTAGCTGATAGCAAGGTCAGGAGTGTCGAGAAATAAAACCGGCAGCAACTCCGTGTACGGGGAATAATGATAACCGTAAGGCAGTGAAAGAGGATGCTTCCGTAGGATCTTTCGCTAGCACGAGGCAAACACTCTAAAAGGCCTCAATAAATAATATCGACCAATGAAATGTGGCCGGAGAGAATATAAATGGGAAACAGGAACCAGCAGCTTTCCTTGCGATACAGATCCCTGGGGTGCCGTGACTTCTCCGCATATACAGTTCTTCGGTGTTTCCCGTGTTGTGAACGAATATTTTTTGCTACGATAGCGTCAGTTTTTCTCTGCTTGCCGAAATTTGAGTTGAAATTTTTCTTCGTATTTGCTGTCAGTCTTTACAGCAAGATTTTTGTTTGTTTGTTAATTCCCACAAAAGGCCTTCAGGAGATTAATAAACTTCGACTCAGAAAGTATCCACTTTCAACAGAATTGAGATAATGTAGATGATTATCTCGCCTGATGGCAGGAATAATAAAGTGCGATGATTGTTTGTTTCCAATGAGCGGGTCTTGTAACAGAAGATTTACTTTTTGAAATAACGTGATCTTGTTTGTATTGGTCGTAAATCAAGCACACACGAAAGTTTCTTGGCTACAATGATGACTAATGCTAAATCACACTATGAACGTAATTCGAGTTATCTATAAAACAAATCCAATTTGAGTTCCAAAGTTCTTAACTCCTTAGGTTTATTTCAACTCAACCAGAAATAAACCTAAGGGGGATTTAACAATTCCCTTTTTCTAGAATGATAAAAAAGAATTAAGATTGGAGAGTGAGCGAAAAGCATCGAAATTATATGTGAGATGTTATTACTGCGATAACTCGAGAGATTTCATTCTTTAATTTGTAGGCCACACGATTAAAATGTTATCATTATTGGAATATTCAATACATCTGATTTACTACACATACGAAACATGTTGACTAATGTTCCCCACTTTAAGAACTCTATTGAACCTCAATATACTATGGAATAAAAGCCGTAGATAAGTACATCAACCTTTTTATTCGAGTTAAAGTTTCTTGGTTTCTAAAGGATTGAGGATTATCTAACTGTGAACCCATTCATAATATGAAAATGTACGATTACTTTATAATATCCCTTAAGTGGAATTCACGCATACTACTCTTATGCAATTTTTTACAGTTATTATTATTATTATTATTATTATTATTATTATTATTATTATTCGTGACGCCTCCAAGGAGTCCGAAGACTCATCGCGGGAGGACACCTACTATACAACCGTCTCCGCCACTACACCGAACCTCTACTACCAATCATCTCCATCAACTCCATCCATCACCACCACCACTAGTATTTTTTGTCTGTAAATTGCGTGTGTTCTGAAGGGCCAATTTGTCTGTATGCGGGATGAAAAACCCGAGTTTCCTGGAGAAAAAACCCTGCTACCTCCGTATGAAATCTGCTAACTCACCTTCGATTGATAAAGTCCACATAAAGATTCCTCCCGTCACAACGAGAATCGAACTTAGGCTTACAATATTCCGATCGAAGGGCGCAATGTACCGTCGTTCTTCCAATTGCTATAGAGGCGCTTAATGAATTATTTCTTCTATAATAAAAAAGCAAACAAATTATATTTTATCCAACGTATAATAAAATATTTTAAATAAAAATAAGAAATAAACTAAAAATCAAAAAATTAGAAGACACCTTTAAAATTTTTGTATAATTATATTACAAAGTTTCTGTAACTCGCTGAGAACGTAGCGAGCTGGGGGGAGGACAAGGTGAATCAATCGACCGTGAGATGCGGTGATTGATTCATTGAATCCAATACCCTTGGAGGGTAATGGATGGCAATGCTGTAGCCAATGAAGTTCTAATTGAGGCTCGGCTATTGCTGTTACCCTCCTGCCATGATCAGAGCTTTAATAGCTCAATAACACCTTATCCCTACACTGTCCTCTACAGATAACGGGGAAGATGAAAAGCATTCTTGCTTCGCCCCTTTAAGCCAGTCCTTATAAGGAGAACGTAGCGAGAGTTGAATCGGAAGGAGGTTTCTAGGTGGAAAGAGAATCCAATACCCTTGGAGAGTAATGGATGGCAATGCTGTAGCCAATGAAGTTCTAACTGAGGCTCGGCTATTGCTGTTACCCTCCTGCCATGATCAGAGCTTTAATAGCTCAATAACACCTTATCCCTACACTGTCCTCTACAGATAACGGGGAAGATGAAAAGCATTCTTGCTTCGCCCCTTTAAGCCAGTCCTTATAAGGAGAACGTAGCGAGAAGAAGGTCACGAAAAGTCCTTTTTAGGACTTCCAGGGTGGCAGTGCTGTAGCCAATGAAGTTTTAACTGAGGCTCGGCTATTGCCGTTACCCAGCCATGACTAGAGCTCTTTAGCTCCATCACTCCATCCACACAGATTTTCTTCATTCAGATGACGGGATAAAGAGTCAAGGACTCAGTCCATCGCCCAGTTCTTTTAAGAACGTAGCGACATCTAAACAGATTACATGGGGTAGTAAGAGATGCACTCAAAGCCCATAGAGACCAAGTATGGACTGAAAAGTTATCCCCCATTTCACCTACTGATCACTCCATCTGGGGACTACTGAAAAATATCAAAAACAAAGACAGATCCCTTCCCCCAATATTCTCTGACCAGGGCCTTGCTCACACAGATGTAGACAAAGCAGAAGTTATAGCACACAACTTAGAGGAGCAATGCAGGCCTTCGTATGGAAACCTTGACTTTGACCACATATATAAGATTCACAGCAAGGTCAGACACTCACTCAAACTTCCTATCTCCAGCACTGACCATATTGCACCAACATCACCTAATGAGTTATATGACATTATTAAAAAATTAAAGAACAAAAAAGCTCATGGGCCAGACAGCACTACTAATCGGGTGATTAAACTTCTTCCCTGAAAAGCAGTAGTGCACCTGACCAGTATAATAAATGCAATTTTAAGATTTCACTATTTTCCTTCCACCTGGAAACTGGCTGACGTAATTCCTATACATAAGCCAGGCAAAGACCAACACCTACCGCAAAATTATCGTCCAATCAGTCTTATCTCAAATCTGGGTAAGGTTGCAGAAAAGGTCATCCTCTCACGACTCCAAACCTCAGTAAATGACCTAAACATCCTGCCTAAAGAACAGTTTGGTTTCAGGCAACACCATAGTACTACCCAGCAAATCCACAGAATTGTGAAATACATCACCGCCAGCTACAACTGGCACCAGTGCACAGGCGCTGTTTTCCTAGACTTATCCAAAGCATTTGACAAAATCTGGCATTTTGGACTCCTGCACAAACTTATCTCAGCCGGTACCTCGCTAAAAATGGTTCACTTAATCCATTCATATCTTCAGAATACATCAATGCAAGTAAAAATCAACGGTTCTACATCCTCCCAGCGCCACATCTTTGCTGGAGTGCCGCAGGGATCTCTACTGGCTCCATTGCTGTTATCTATATACATGTCAGACATCCCACACAATCCGATGACTTCCATTTGGGCCCTGTATGCAGACGATACAGCAATACTAACCAGATCTCTCAAACCCCATTTCATTACCAGAAAGCTTCAAGAAAACATTCTAAAGCTGGAGGGTTGGTTCTTTAAGTGGAGATTGGAAGTCAACCCCCAGAAAAGCTCAGCCGTTCTTTTCTCAAAAAGGCCAATGTCTCCTGTAGGAGATGTGTTACTATTCAATACTTAAATTCCCTGGCAGACAGAAGCAAATTACCCGGGTGTGATTCTCGACAAAAAGCTATCTTTCAATCAGCACACTAAGTTTGCGTGCACAAAGGCATCTAAAGCCATAGCTCAGATCTATCCGCTAATTAATAGAAATAGCAAGCTCAGCAACAGTATCAAATTGCAACTATACCTGATGACAATTCGTCGTATAATCACCTATGCCTCTCTGGCCTGGAGCCACATCTCTAATGCTAACATTATCAAAATACAGCGAGTGTAGAACAAGTGCTTGAGAATGATTCTGAACGGCCCGTGTTATGTTAGAAACAATCAACTCCACAGAGACACAAATACTCCCTATATTTTCTCTTTTCTACAATCCTTAGCATCCAAGTTTTTCCTAAAGCCATCCACACATCCCAACGATTTGGTTCAACAAGCTACAGCATACGATACAACGGACATATTCAAATATAGAAGACCAAAAGCTATATATTCAAATATAGAAGACCAAAAGCTATATTAGCCTCCTATAACGATGCATAATCTCCATGCCCTTTCAGGGCGAGCAATCTGCTCATAAATTTTACTTTCACTGTAACCAGAACAGATAGCGGGGAATATGAAAAGCATCTTGCTTCACCCCTAAAGTCATAAATGTCAATTGTCAATTGTCATAACGTAGCGTGTGAGATGACGCGTTTTGAGTGGCCAGGAGGGGCGCCGGTTAGATGACTAAAATAATATAATAAATGGATTTTTGATTGATGAGACCGGACGTGTTATTTTAGACTGAGCCTAATTACATTGCATACATATAGGAGTGACCAGGAGGGGCGCCGGTTAGATGATTAAATATTTATATTGCATACATATAGGAGTGACCAGGAGGGGCGCCAGTTAGATGATGAGAACGGACGTGTTATTTTATATTTATATTGTATACGTATATGAGTGACCAGGAGGGGCACCGGTTAGATGACTAAAATAAATGGATTTTTGATGAGAACGGACGTGTTATTTTAGACTGAGCCTGATTACATTGCATACAAGGTTTCTCAGTAATCTCACATTGCACTGGCGCTAACACAGTGTGATTCCTACTGTCTCTCCCTCTGCACGAAATGTGCAAGAGGCCAAATGGCCGGCAGGCCCCACTCGTAATGAGGACCAGTGGTGAAATTAAGATTTTATATGGAGGTAGGTTTCTAAACTGTGGCCAAGTGAGATCTTGATACTCCTTTCCCCCAATTAGTAGGTTGTAACAAGACTTTGCTAGTAGACCAACTCAGTCTATGGGACATTGGCTGGCAGGCCAATGTCCCGTAGGGATTATTTAAACTGCTATTAATTAATTTCTGCTGGCAGGAAATCGCCACTTTGACATGGAAAACATCAAAGAATAGATCCAGATTCTTAATAAGGAGCAGTGCCTAGAGGTACTCAAACTCATAATAGGCAGGTTAGAATCTGAATTTCCAATTCAGATTCTAAATCTGAAATTACAGTTGTTTAAAATGTGGCGAGGACCACCAGACCGTCATGTGTACAAAACCAAGATCCACTCCAGCTAAATGCGCCAATTGTGGAGGACCTCACCCCGCCAACTACAAGGGATGCATTACACACCGAAATAACCGAGGGTCAGGAAAAACTACCCTTCCAACACATTTCAGCGATGCTCAAGACAACCGTGCAAGTCACACCCCAGTCCAAATTATCTCCAGCTCGACAACTCAAGAAAGGAAACAAATGCCTAAAACTTATGTAGAGGCAGCGCGAACAAAGGCTGCTTCATCTCATGATCACATAAGCTCAAATCTAACATCAGTACTAACTGCCTCACTAGCTACCATGTTACAAGAATTCAGTATGACGAATCCTTTGCCGTCCTCCACGAAAAGATTCTTACAAGGTACCCACTCATTTCTGACAGCCCTCAATAATGAATAAAAGAAAATTCCATCCCAACTCTCTCATGATCACTGCATGGAATGCCAACGGACTCAATAACAAAATCCTAGAACTACAAGAGTTCTCTCACAGACACAATCCTGACATAATACTGGTAAATGAAACACATCTCAGGCCAGCTAATAATCCCAAATTACGGAACTATATTATGTACAAAACAGATAGACTCACCAGCAGCAGAGGAGGAACAGCTATATACATTAAAAATTACCTAAGCCACAATGTTCTGGCCAATCCCCAAACCAAGAACCTAGAGATAACAGGCATTGAAGTTCATACCAACAATGCTGGCAATATCAAAATCTATGCTGTATATAATTCACCCAGCATTCAATTGCTGGTATCTGACTTGGACTCCATTCTCGGCTTCACAGACTCCATCATCATGACTAATGACTTTAACGCCAAACATACAGCCTGGTATAGCTCCACAATCAACGACAAAGGTCTCACTCTACGCAACATTCTATTGTTGTAACTGGACCCACTGAGCCCACCCATCACAGCTCAACTGGAAGTTCAGATGTACTTGACATAGCCGTCCTCAAAAACATCAGATACCAATATCAGTTGGAAACAATAAATGAACTTTCGTCCGATCACAACCCTATTCCGCTTCAACTCTGTACACAAGAACAATTCTTCCCTCCCCACCCTTTCATATCTTGGGACAAACTCTCCAGAATCCTACCTGATCACATTGGCCCAGTCCCTGCTATTCACACTAAAGAGGAGATAGAATTGGTAGCAAACAACCTTGCCAGTCAAATCAAAAATGCAATAAAGTCAATTACCCAAACTACAATCTTTCAACCAAGTAGTCGGATCAGACTGAAAAACAAAACCAGAAAGAGGTATCATAACACAAGAGCCCCTCAAGATAAAACAAATTTGAATAAATTAAACAGACAAGTCCGAGAAGCCCTCCAAAAACAGCGAAACCAAGAATGGGAATCTAAGCTAACGAAACTAAACCCAGAAGACAACTCCATTTGGAAGTTTCTGAGAACCTTCCGCACTAAAAGACAACTTTTACCCCAAATTCAGACCACGAGAGGAATAGCCCATACTGACAAGGAAAAGGCAGGGGATCTGGCTGACAGCTTGGAAACTCAATGCAACCCCTCATATGAAAATTTGAACATCAATCTTATCTACAAGATTCACCGCCGAGTTAGGTAGGCCATAACACAACAAAAAGATGACCTAGAACTTCTCACACCTACTTCTCCAACAGAAGTTATAAATATTATAACCCACCTGAACAACAATAAAGCTACAGGTTCAGATGGAATTACAAACAAAATAATTAAACTACTCCCCAGAAAAGCCATTGTGCATCTAGTCAACATAATTAATGCCATCCTCAGACTCAAGTATTTCACCTTAACATGGAAGATAGCAGATGTCACACCAATCAAAAAGATTGGAAAAAACGCCCAACTCCCTGAAAGCTACAGACCTATCAGTCTTCTGTCTAACCTTGGAAAGATCGCAGAAAAAGTAATCCTTACTAGGCTTCAATCACAGAAGGACCAACTATGTATAATCCCAAATGAGCAACTTGGATTTAGAAAAAACCACTCCACCGTTCAGCAGATTCACAGGCTGATCGAATACATCTCCAAAGGCTTCAACCGGAACCTTCATACAGCGGCAGTCTTTTTAGATGCTGCAAAGGCTTTGATAAGGTGTGTCATCAGGGTCTTCTCTACAAGCTCATCACATTCAATATGCCTACTAATCTAGTTAAAATAATTCACTCTTACCTCAGAGACAGATACATGCAAGTCAAAATAAATGAAAATGTATCAACCAAACGCAATATTCTGGCGGGAGTGCCGCAGGGCTCATTATTGGCCCCCTTGCTGTTTTCTATCTATATTGCTGATATCCCTCAAAACCCAAGTTCAACAATCACTGCATTATATGCAGATGATAATGCATTATTAGCAAGATCTCCCAGTCCCAAACTAGCTATCAAAAGACTACAAAACAGTATTCACACATTAGAGAAATTGTTGATGGACTGGAGAATCCAAGCCAACCCACAGAAGAGTTCAGCCATACTGTTCACTAGAAAAAAGCCTCAAATCAAGGAAGATATGCATTTACTAGGTGTTAAAATCCCATGGCAGAATACAGTCAAATATCTCGGAGTAATTCTCGATAAAAAACTACAATTTACCAATCATATAGAACACATAAGTTCAAAGACATCCAAAGTAATAGCGCAGCTATACCCCATGATCAACAGAAAAAGTAAATTCGATACTCAGAACAAACTACTCATATATACTCATATACAAGATGGTAATTCGCCCAGTCATCACTTACGCATGTCCCGCATGGAGTCATACTTCAAACACAAATATTCAAAAGCTGCAGAGAATACAGAACAAATGTCTGAGAATGAGTTTAGATGCTCCGTGGTTTATCAGAAACTCCCAAATTCACAGAGAAGTAAACATTCCCTACATCACATCTCTCCCTCACGACCTAGCTGAAAAGTTCTTCATCAAGACAATTACTCATCCGAATCCACTGATCAAGCAAGCTTCAGACTATAATGAAGCAGATTTCTGCAAATACAAGAGACCCAAATCAATTCTATGCTCAGCTGAACACAATTAATCTCACTGCCCTTTCAGGCGAGCTTAAAGCTCAATAATACTCCACCCAAAGAACTTTCCTTTTCAAATGAAAGGAATATGAAAAGCATTTATGCTTCACCCATCAAATCAGTATCGTTCTGCGTTCGTTCTGCGATAGCGTGTGATGGAGGTTTCAAGATGGCAGCTCGCGTGTTAGTGTTTCGTATATTATTCATGGTGAATTGCGTATTTCATTGATATGTTTTTTAGCGATTTATGCTTTCTTGTCGAGTATTATGTTCACATGTATTGATCAAGCTTTTTGATTACGGTAAGTTATTGTAAGTTACAGGTAAATACTTTAATTTTAATTTTCAGTTCCGTCGGAAACCATCTTCTAAGCCTAATCAGGGCATACTAAACTATATATCGTACTGCTGGAAAACACCAGATTGTATCTACGGAATTTGCTGTGGCAAAACCTCTGAACGAGATCACTTTCGAGGAGGTTTATAATGAATTCTTCAGATTAGGAAAACTTCTGAGTGATAGTTGGCCGGGAAAAGCTAAGCTTTTTGACTCATTCCCATCCTCTGCAGTCACAGAAAATAACTCGGACGATACAAGTGAGGAGCTCATTACTCAGTTGCAGTCTCCCCCAGACTTTGAAGAAGTTCGTGTGCGAAAATCACTGACACAGAACCTCCCATAGATTTTGGTATGGAAGAGGATACTCCCAGTTCCAATCCCTCGACCGCCACGAAAGAGAGGGTTCCACCCATAGTCCTCCGGGAAAAGAAAAGATGGACATAATTAAGGTCCACCATGATAAACTCACCGATACAATATCTCTCAGCCAAGAACACTGATGATAGTATAAAAATTCAGCCGGCTACTGTGACTGATTACAGGAAACTGACCAAAGTTTTAGACTCCAGCAATATTCAATACCACACCTTTTCTCTAAGTTCGGAGAAAAATCTGAAGATAGTACTGCGTGGTGTCACGGAGGATATAACAACAGATGAAATTGAGGCTGACCTCCTCCACCAGGACCTGCCACCTATTAGGATCAGCAGAATGACTAGATCGGACAAATCCCCTATGCCTCTGGTCTTGGTGGAGATCCACAAAGCCTATAACGTCGATGATTTAACATCTGTTTGTGGACTCCGGATCACCCAGAGCTACTCCGTAAAAGTGCATCTACTGGTCAATGCCATAGATGCCAGAAGTTTGGCCATGCTCAAAGACTCTGCAAGGCAGAGTATAAATGCCTGAAATGTGCTAAGAACCACCCCACTAACACTTGCACCAAGCCAAAAATCACCTCGGCTAAATGTGCCAACTGTGGTGACATCCAGAAAACTACAAGGGATATACTCAGCACCCAAAAAACAGAGGGATGGAGACAACTAAACCGCCCTCTTCTTCTAGTAAAATAACGCCTGAGGCCCCTGATCCACAGCCTGAGGCTCGGCAACAACAGTCGGCGACCTTCAAAGACAGTGGAAGCCAAAGGCAAACAAGAAGTTATGCTGATGTGGCCCGTACTAACAAACCAATATCAGAACAAAATCAGCCAATAGCACCTACTAATTTGACAGCAATTATTACAGTCTCTTTAGCTAACATGCTAAAAGATTTCAGCCTATCTAACCCTTCAGCAACTACCACTAAAAGATTCCTACAGGAAACACAGGCCATCCTCACAGCAACCATAAATGAATATAAACAAACTCATTCCTGCCTCTCTGCAGATCATTGCATGGAATGCGAACGGCTTAAGGAACAAAATTCTGGAGCTACAAGATTTCACTTACAGATACCATCCTGATATTATACTAATCACTGAAACACACCTTAGACCCTCTGACAGTCCCAAAATACGGGGTTATCTCATGTACAGAAATGACAGATCCAACTACAGAGGTGGTGCCACTGCCATCTTCATTAAAAATTACATTAAGCACCATTCTGTGAACAACCCACCAGCCGCTAACCTTGAAATTACAGGCGTGAAAGTTTTCACCAGCTCTGCCGGCAGATTGAAAATCTATTCAGCTTACAATCCACCCTTAAAAACTCTGCTTCACATTGATCTAAATGCCATTTTAGGAGTTAGAATACCCATCGTTATTGCTGGGGATTTAAACTCCAAGCACTTGGAATAGTAACACCAACAAGAATGGCTGCATCCTTTCCAACTACACAGGATCAAACTATGCTGTTGTGGCTGGACCTACCGAACCACTCATCTCAGTACGTTTGGCACTGCTGACATCCTGGATATAGCTATCCTGCAAGACATTAAACTTCAGTACAGCCTTTAATCACTAAACGAGCTGTCATCGGATCACAACCCAATTCTACTACAACTGGGAGAACAAGAATACCTCTCTCCTCCCTCTCACTCATGCATATCGTGTGATAATATAATATAATATAATATAATATTGCCACGGTGGCCAAACTGCGGCTCGCGAGCCGCATGTGGCTCTTCTTAAGTTTTATTGCGGCTCAACTAACAAATAAAATATATTTATAATTTTTCTTAATTTTCTAGAAGACATGGGGCAATCACCTAATGAGCTCTATTTTGCTGCTCCGTTGGCCAATGTTTTTGAGTGGCTTGATGAAATTTGCTGTTCGGCAATGTAGTTATATTTATATTACCTTGTCAGAAAATTTAAAAAGATACATTACTGAATTTCGTACTTCTTATATTAATAAAAAGGTAATAATTTAAATTCTAAACGATTTAAATATTATTTTATTTTTAAAATTTTATTATAGAATATTTTGCAGCATGACTCTTGAAAATATACAGAAGCTGAAGTATATCGACGAACATAGGAATTTTAAGGAAGAATGGGAATGTGACTCTTAACCTTTGGGATGTGGCTCTTAACAATTTCTAGTAGGTAGCTACGGCTCTTGCTGCAAAAACTCTGGCCATCCCTGTTATATTATATAATAATGTCATATTATAATATGATATTATAATGTAATATTGTGCGTTATGTTCCATATCGCATACATATGTTTTTACAGTACTTATAGTTCTGCTTCAAAATGTATTTGGTTAGCTAGGAAAGACTTCGATTTCGTCTCAGTTTATACGACTGGAAACTGTCATTGTGAACATAACTGTCCTCCGAAGGGATTTATTCGTGTCAGGCCAGATACTCCAATGTTGATAGAAAGATTATGAAAATCATGAAAAACGCGAAAAATTTTAATTTTTAAAAAATGAAATAATTTCTAAAAATTTACAAGAATAATGCATTTTAAAATAATTTCTAATTATTTTAAACGATTACTAAATTTTGATAATCCAATAATTGTGTTTCAAATAACAGGAGTGTCATTGTTTAGGATCACGAGATGGAGTTGTCTGTCGTTCCAACTCCAATGACAATCGATAGTAGCCATGGGATCAGCTTTCAGTGACAACTGAAACCTGATCACAGACAACAAGCTGATCTCCGATTTCGTAAAGTCAAGGCTTAAAAGACTTTTACATATTCCCTTTAAATTCCAGCTAAACGTGTTGGTTTAGTCCGAAAGAGGAATCAGTCCCACTGTGGCTACTGGATTGGTATTCCTCCGGTTGCTCCGGTTCCACTTACAAATATTAAACCACCTTGAACACATTTTAATTGATTTACATGGCCGATAATAATGAAAATTTTAATAATAATAATCATTTCTGAAAATATAAAGTAAATAAAACCAGTATTTCCCTGTCTTCTTTACCTTTAGTTTGATACTTCTCCACTGTCTCGGGCGTTGTAAAATGGTCAGTCTCATACGCATCCAACGCCGTTCCTTGAAATGATCTGCTCCCAGTGAGTTCATACATTTTCCTGTTTCCCCAATAAGTAGTTCGTTGACAGTTTTTCGCCCTTCTGACAGAATCAGCGAGGTATAATGGAATCAATTCTCGCCCATCTGCTCTCGACTCCGTCCGGCCATTCGCCTTACGGCAGTCGGCATTCTAAAATTCAATTTCATGATCAAATCCCATGACGAGCTGTTGAAACACCTTGATAAAAAAAAAAAAAAAAAAAAAATCGTCCAGTACTCCGTCTAGAATTTCTCTGTCTCTCTCTCTCTCTCTCTCTCTCTCTCTCTCTCTTCTTTTTTTTTAAAATGCCATTCCAGTGAATTCGATGGGTGGAAATGAGTCCCTCCTTTTTCTTCACTGCCCTCAGTTGTTTTGTTTATTCTTTTATTTTACTTTTTTTTTTTTTTTTGCAGACCCAAGTTCAGATAGAAATATGGAGGGGCAAATGCTTAAACTGGAATCCCAGTCGAAATTCCCTCCGTACATCTTTCAAAACAGGTTAGACAGAAGCAATTTATTTCGAGGCGCCAGTCCGAAAAGCGTTACGAAGATTGATCGCTTCGTCGTATTTCAGCTCACTACTTTCCTCACACTGACATGACTTACGCTAACCAGACTAAATTTTTACTTTCACACCCCCTTAAGAACTTATAAATAAATCCTAAAAGTAAAAGAAAATTAATTTACGATGTTGGATTTATTTTTATTAGTGTTCTTAAATGAAGCCTTTTATAGAGAAAGATTAGGAGAAAACTAAACAACACAAACACTGTGAAGTTGTGAAACAAATAGCGATTATGGGAGCACTTTGAATAACTATTGTAACTGACACTCTTCATCTTCATGCTTAAATTTCTTATTCATAGGTAAAATCATTGAAGTAAATTACATATTAAAATAATAATAAATGTCATAATGTCCAGAACATAAGCATCTACTCTCGTAACCTTCGATTCTCAACGAATATGAACAACAGCAATCATCTTTTAGATGTTAACCATTCTTCACTGAATACGTTGATTCAACACATGACTTTTAATGAAACTTTTTGGGATGTAAAACAAAAGATTCGATGATGAACGTTTGTTTGAAATTTCGATTTTCCTTGTATTAACAAACCTAATATGGTAATGGCCGAAAATATATATAAAAAAAGGAATGTTCTATACGTTTCTGTTTGATGCTTTTTTATTGACTTGTTTTCTGGAATTCGGGGAAACACGTCTTTTAGACTTCGTTCACTTGTAATTATCAAGAAATTCGTTGGGGCTTATCTGATATATTACAGGAAATATATCAGGTTGCGAGATCCGATGGAAAAGTATAGTAACCCACTCAAGGGAACACAATTCTACGAGACATCATCGGTTTTATAAACCAGTTGTATTTGATATGGTTGAAGCCACAACTGCTGGGACTTTGATGTGCATTTTTGCCAAAGAAGACATGTTGTTGACGAAGCCTTGGTAGAGATTTGTGTAAGGATTCAAGGCCGATTATTGTACTTTTACAACTGTTGACGCATGGTTACATTTGCAATCACTACATGTTCTGGAAGAGGTGTCTGCAATGCTTCTTCAATCTACTTGCAAGGAAAAATAGTTGACTTAGGAACTGAGTCGCTTTTCAAAGGGTAATCAGTAAGAGTAAAAATATTTGTGTTTATTATATTAACGCTGGTCTTTTCATTTCTCTGGTGGACAGTTTTGTGAATCAACGAAGTACAATGTTATATGAGAATCTCTGACTCACCACAGAGATGTGTTATTTGAAAACGGGGGCCAGAAAGCACATTTAATAATAAAAAAAGAAAGTTAGATCACAATTGTAAATTAAGAATACACAAACCATTTCAAATGACAGTGATGATCGATAACCCATCAACTAGGAGTTCCATTTGTATTACTTAAGCAGTTTAGTTTTTTAGTTTGTAAAAAGGTTAAATTTCATTTGTTTGCTTAGATTTGTAAAAAAAAAACAATGTTAATTGGAAAGGCAAAGCTGAAATGACTCTTCATTTCTCCTCCACTTGTAAACACACTTAAAACTCCTAATGGGATAACGAAACTCTTGAATCATTTCACTTGCCATTTCTTAAGTACATAACTCAAACTATTTCACGATTACTAAGAAAACAGTTTTAATTTAATTTAAGGTAATGAAAGTGAAACTTACTTGTTTAAAAATAGAAACTAATTGCAAGAAAGAGTAAATTACGTTTTAAGAACGCCTCCTCTTCTTAACGATGCAATATAAAAGATTACTAAAGAGGTAATTAATATTTATTAAATTCACAGCGACTACTGAGTAAAGATGTTACAAAACAAAAGTTTAAAAGGCCTACAATACAACTTAGAACGCGGTTATTTAAGAGATATGAACATTAACTGTATATAAACACGCCTTCGTACATAAACTTTTGTACAAACGAAGAAACAGAAATGCAAGCGGTTCGGTGTCCTTCCTGAATTTAGTCACGTAATTGAGTTAAGTTTAAACGCTTGGATATTTTCTGTGAGTAGAGAAAAACTTTAACAATACTTTACTATAATGCATCTATTGAAGAAAAACGCTCAAAAATTGACTGGTATACAGTTAGGGTACTTAGTTATTTTTTTGTATATTAACAAGGCATTTACTTAAGCAGTTTAGTCTATTATCTTTTTTGTCTATTAACAAGGAATTTACTGTATAAGTCAGGGATAGGCAAATTTCCGTGAAGAATCAGACAAAACTTTCGAATATCAAATTTGAATATAAACACAAAGTTGAATATATATATGCACAAAAATTCGCCAACAAAAATTCGCTCTGATTCTTCTCTGCCGCTTCCTCATCCCCAGGAAACCCAGGAGACAAGACCTAAGCACAATAATCCATATGTCGACGTATCAAAGCGTTATAAAGAGGAATAATAACTCTTTCTACTTATTAGTGTGTTCAACGTAAACTCGTAATACATGGACTAACAAGCGCGCAGCTCTCAAAACGCTGTCAGTCATTCTCTTATCCATAATATGAAGACAAACGGGCCACATTAACGCTTCTATGGATACTGAAGCAGAAATTTTAATATTCGATCACGAAAATTCATTGAAAAAAAAAACATCTTTAATTCATATGCACTAGTTTCTCAACCCCTGCTCCAAACCAAAAATGTTTGGTTTTGTTTGCTTTTTTGCTGGTGAATATGTATTAATAAGCAAAACTCAAATGTTGAAACATCCATTAATAAGCCAAAAAGGTTTAAAAAATGGTTCCTACAATTAATTAAAATTCTATGTTAAAAAAAAAGTGCATCAGAGAAAAACGTTTTTCCATATTAGGTAGCGTGTGACGGTGCGTACGAATACTATCAGCAACACACAATTTCTTTTATGATACCCGTAGAAAACTGACTTCATCTTTTGAGCATATTCTATATGTATATTTTTATCATACCAACAAATTGAGAGACTTGAGAGATGGTGTTTGGGGGGGGGGGATCTCCTTTCTGTAATGCTTCCGATCATAGCTTAGTAATCAGTGTGCTGTGTACAGTGCTGCCATCTCTTTGGTCTCCCGCGAACTACTTCTACATTCCATATAATGTTAAAACGTTTGACGCATATTCAGATGGTAAAATTTTCAGTTATTTAGTAGTACACTTATATTACGTTTTAGTTATCCATATTTTCCATTTCTAGACATGGGATCCTAAAATTCTTTAAATAAACTAATGCAGCTCATTTTCATTTAGTTCGTCGAATGAATGGTTCATTTGGTGTTATTATTATTTTATAGACACCTCCATGGATTCCGAAGAATCATCGCAGGAGACCCAAACTATAACACAATATATATTGTACTTCTCCTTGAACCCGTTAACAGACAAAAAAACATTCCCTACTGATTCTGGCAGCCCATTCCATTCATTCACCACTCTCCAAGAAAAAAAATCTAGTTCTCACACTCATACTATCCACACCTTTATTCAACTTCCCGGGATAATGCCTTGTTCTAGCCCCTCTAGACAAAACATTTTGGCTGAAGCAAATCCCCTGCATCAATCTCATAAAACACTTTAAGCAACTTAAATGTTTTTATCATATCTCCTCTTTTTCTCCTATCAACCAACTTCTGCAATCCACACACACCCTCAATCTCCTCATAAGGAACATTCTACAGACCACTTACCATCTTGTTCGCTCTGAATCTTCTCCACCGCTTCCTCATCCTCAGGAAACCCAGGAGACAAGACCTGAGCACAATAATCCAGATGTCGACGTATCACAGCCAAGTAATCTTCTAAGCTACTTTAGCAACATGTGCTCTCTCACCACCGCCTCTAAATCTCTAGCTTCGTGTATATCCTGGAGTACAGTTCCATCAATGCGGTACACAGCCTGTAATCTATTAATCACAAATTGCATAACTTTACATTTCTCCACATTGAATTGATATCCATTATCTTTTGCCCACACTGACAGCCTATTTAAATCTTCCTGCAAGCTCTCCACATTCGCATTAATTAACTATTACTCTACCTAATTTTGCATCATCAGCAAACAACTGAATATTTCCTTTTAGGTTATTTCCTATATCATTTACGTACAAATTAAACTGCAGTGGTTCCTTAAGCACTGAACCTTAAGACACACAACTAGTCACCAGCTTTCGACTAGATTCTGCTCCTGCATATACCGCTTTTTGATATCTGTCCAGCAGTCACCCTCTTATCCACATACCAATGTCGTATAAATTCTTATTGTCTAATTTGCGTATCAGAGTTCCATGTGGTATTCTGTTAAATGCCTTTGCAAAAATCCGGCAGAATCACCGTGTAGCAATTTCCTTTTAGTTGTCAATATTATAAAGAGTTAGTAAATTACTAACGCATGACCGACCCTTCACAAAGCCATGTTGCCCCTCATAGAGTATCATATTCTTATCCACCCATTCTTGAATTATCTTTTTGACAAATTTTTCCAGTAATTTTACAACCACTCCTGAGATACTGAGTGGGTTCTATAATTTACTCTTGCAGTGTTAAAGCCTCTCTTATGCTAGAGAATTGTTTTGCTATCTTTCCACTCCCTAGGAACTCTACCAGAGCTGAGACCTAAAGAGTCTAGTCAGAGACATTGCCAGTTCACTTGCACATTCTCGCAAAACCCTCGCTGATATCCCATGTAATCCCATAGCTGTATTTTCAATGAAATTCTGCACACTCACTAAGTCAATCTTCCATAGTCATTCTTCATCTTACTTGCCGCATAACGAAAGAATTCTGGGATTTCCTTTGGCCTCAGCTAGATTCTTCTCATAATCTGATTTTGCTTTCCTGCAATGCTAGTCACCTTTCTTACCTGAGTCTTGTATTGTTCATGAATTTGCTGCTCACCTTTCGCTTTATATACCCTCCACAGCATTTTCTTCTTCTGCAGCTCATGTTTGATGATATCAGTCATCCATCTAACTCCTATCTGATTAATCCTCCTTAACTTAGGTATATAACTTAATATTGCTTCCTATAGATGCAATTTAACTATCTCCCATGCACTACTACATCCTTCGCTCGCAGGGTTTTATGCCATTGCACAAACTTAAGCTTCTTCATAAGCTTGTCATAATCACATACCTTGTAGTTCCTCATATATCCCTTGTTGACAGAATATTGGTAATGTTTTACAATCTCCCAAGTCAAGATAGTCACTTTCACATATCGGAGACCATGTAGCCAGCTTGGTTAGGTCCAACACTCACACCCAGAGTCCCCTCAAGTAATTATCTCTCAGTAGGTGTATAAATTCTGTTTCCTTCCTGCCATATGATCTTTCTTCCTTCCATAAGTTGAAGGCTTATGGAGACATAAGCCTTCAACTTATGTCTCCATAGTTGAAAGCTCTCTCCCATAATAATCAACCAACCCACACTAATTTGCTGATGTCCAGATCATCACTCGAATCCCTCAGGCCTATAGCAACAACAGCTGTATATTTTGTCTTACTGGCTTTAATCTCACACCACATTGCTTCAAATGAACAGCCACCTTCTCGCCTGTCTCCTATTCGTTTTGGTTGCAATTCATCTGCTATCATCAACAGCACTCCTTCCTCCCTCATCCTGTCATCTCTATTTTCCCCGAAAATACTAAATCCTTCACATTCTACCCTGTAACTACATCATCTACTGTTAGCCAAAAGATTGCACTAACAAATGCCCAATATCCTTCCTCTTGTTCCTAAAACTTCCAGCATATGGAAACTGGAGCATCCCTTTAGGACCCCAATCACCGTTACTTCCTGAACTGTCCTATTCAATATTTTTGTTTGACAGACTAGATTCCGCACTAGGTCATTCCTACACTCACTGGCATCCAAGTGAGTGTAAGAATGAAACACATTCAACTGCTTCCACCATAATTGTTTACGTTTTCCTGAATTTGCGCTTCAGCATGATCATATATCATTCTTTCTACACAACCTATATATTGATTCGTTGGGTATCAACGCCCTCCTCAGTTCGCCTCTGAGGCAGGAGGGTTACAATTTCCACCTTCTTGCTCTTCATTTTTGCTTCGTTTAACAACTCCTTTACATCCTCCCTCAGAATAATTCTCGCCTCTCAGATCATTAGTGCCAACCAAGATAATTAATTCTTTCCCCTTACCTTTTTGCATCCGGATGGCGTGACTAATATCATTAATTTCTGCACCAGGGAAACATGATTTTGTTGCACTTTCATTAAGTACTCCCCTGATATTGAGTTACCGTACATAATTTTCTCCTTATTATTATTTTTTGAATCATTTGTTTGCATATGGAAACTTGGGACCACCCGTTTTTTTCTCTTCTCAGCTCTACTAATCTCTTGCAGTTTCTGTAACTTTTCAGTGTCGCGCATTGTCCTAGGAAGGATAATTCTCAAGGATAATATTCAAGAGCGTTATTTCTTTCTTTATGTCCATTTCGTTCTCCAGTATTTCCACCGCTGCACGTTCGACATTAATTCCGACATTTTCTATCCTACCGTCGATACATTCCACTCTGCTAACATTTGCTTCGTTCTCGTCACCTCATTGGCATTCACTTTTGAAACATTTAATATACCCTCACTTTCCAATTTCAATTTCTTTCCACATATCCGTTAAGCGCCTTCGTAGAGCAATTGGAAAAACGATGGTAAGTTGCGCCCTTCGATTAGAAAAGGCCTAAGTTCGATTCTCGTTATGACGGGAGGAATATTTATATGGACTTTTTCAATTGAAGGTGAGTTAGCCGATCTCATACGGAGGTAGCAGGGTTTTTTCTCATCCCGCATACAGACAAATCGGCCCTTCAAAACACACGCAATTTACAGAAAAAAAATACTAGCTGTGGTGGTGGGTAGTAGATGGCGTTGATGTAGGTGATTGGTAGTAGAGGTTCGGTGTAGTAGTGGAGACGGAGAGTTGTGCAGTAGGTGTCCTCCCACGATGAGTTTGGGGACCCTTTGGAGGTGTCACGAATAATAATAATAATAATATTCACGACGAGTACATCTTACATACACCGCACGGTACAAAATCACGCAAATTTAAAGCACCAGACGACATGGTCTTTGCCGCCATTGCTCTAACACGCATTGGCCTCATTCCGACAATATCGTATTTAAAATAATAATAATAATAATAATAATAATAATAATAAAAAGACAAAGTTTACTTCTAAATTAAATAATCACACACCTGTTAAAAATAAAAACTACAATAAGTTAAGCTAATATTATCAACTAAAATATGAAAAAATATATATAGTCATCTTTCTGTAGCGCTAATAACTACCCAATATGCCACCTAACGGCATTCCTGTTAATTAAATTATAATATGAAAATAATTAAATAACAAATGTTTAAAAAAATAAAATAAAGGTATTAAATTACGTTATAAATATCACTAACAAGTAATTCTAAATATTTAGAATAATAATTTACATAACATTCAGAACAAATTGTTTTAAATATTATTCTGACTATTATAAATATCTAAATTACGTATTAATTTACAAATATTACTTTTCTAACATTCTCTTGTTTTATTTAAATGTAGTGCGATCATCTCACAAATATCTCTATTAGAAATAATTCAAAGCGAAACGAATTCTCTAAATTACAACTATCCCATCGTTGGAAATTATTTTAATTGCAACAAACGTTCTCAGTCGATATTAGTGTAAATAGAATTGACATCGTAACAGATTTATTATTATTATTATTACACGACACCTCCAGGTAGTCCAACGACTCATCGAGGGATGGCACCCGCTTTACAATTCTGTCTCTACCACTCATCCACAACTACACCAACGCCATCTACAGCCGAACACCGTCACTAGTATTTCCACAGACAATCACAAACATCCATGTCCACGGCGGAATTCGAACCCGCAGCCTTTTGGATGGAGAGCGGATACGCTAAACACTTAGCCAGCCAGGCTGGCCTAGTGGTTAGCGTATTTACTAAGAAGAATTAAATTACTACCACGGTCGATGTAATAGATGAGGTGAAGAGTCGATTTCCCTAGGGTGTCGCTTATGGAAGGCACTGCTCTTCTTCAGAACTGGTGCTTTTACTAAACATTTTGTCTCTGGAGAAAAATATTCGCTTAAAGCAAATTGTCGAGCTCTAGTCATTATTATTAGATTTAAATCAAGAATCCTAACTGGTTCGATTTTCTTCAAATGGCAGCCGTAGGAGAATATCAGAAAGTTGGATTTCCGATTGAAATATATGTTAATATTTCCGATTATATTATATCCGAAATATATGTTAATCGGAAATATATGTTAATATTTCCGATTATATCCTGTACATATATTAACATTGCAGTGGTGGAATTAGCTTTTTATTAAGTCTGGAAATCAATTGGAATCGGTGAGCAACTCTTTTGTTAAGACAGGACTAGAATTATGTCGATCCCATAAATTATCCCACGATTTCAGTACCCATACTTCAAACGAATGTGAATCACACACACACACACACACACACACACACACACACACACACACACACACACACACACACACACACACACACACACACACACACACACACACACACACACACACACACACACACACAGGTATGTCATTAATTTCTTTCTGGACAGAAAAACGTACAACTACAACGTCGTTACTGACCAGATAGGTGAAGCAAACGTGCTTTTCTTATTCCCCTTTGTCTGAATAAGGAAATTTGTGATGGGATAGAATGGTATGGAGCTTTATGCTTGCCCTCTATGGGCAGTGGGATTAGTTATGTTCAGCTGGGAGTAGAACTCCCAGACTCAACAAACCAAACTAGTGCAAAAACCATGTGACTCCACTAGTAGACACCAAGGAGACCAGTATGCAGGCACTGCATATGAAACGTGCAAGACCCTTGCGGTCAAATCCATACCTCATAGAACCTTGCATATCCACTTCACCAACATTCGTGTTCTCAGTTCCAACCTTAATAGCGTCCACTACCATCTGCAATATGCCACACCCCACCTACTCTTTTTAATAGAAACTCAAATCTCACCTTCCCCAGCACTATCAATTTCAACCTCCCAAACTATACATTATTTAACTCCTTTCGACCAAAGGATGGCGTCAGTGCATATATCCGCTCTGACATACCCTGCCAGAGAGCAGTAAAATTCATCGGCTGTCTCTATCGCTCTCTTAATACCACAAATCATTCTGAGCTCTTTCATTCCCTCTCCCTAAAAGTTGATTTTCTCCAGTCCCACTCTTCTAACAGTGAAATCATCCTGCTAGGATATTTTAATGTCCACAACACCAACTGGCTTCCAGTTTACAGATCCTGCAGGCAGAGATGCTGAAATATTTGCCATCACTAATGACCTTACACAACTTGTTCAAAAGCCGACCAAAATACCAGATAACCCGAACCACTCCGCAAATATCCTAGATCTCTTCCTTACTAATGAGCCCTCCAAATATGTAGTGAATGTAGTGAGCTCCCTGGATAATTCTGACCACAACCTTGTACTCATCTCATGCAAAAACGCTTACGGTCACTCCCACACATTATGCAACATTCACATGGTTGGATCATTTTTCCGGTCTTCCAGTCCAAACATATGTACCGAACGTATCACCAAAGTTATCTCCACTGGCATGAAAACATATATTCCACATTACTCTGAACTGCCGTCCCCTAACTAAACCCTGGTTCTCCAAAAGATGTGCCAAGGCGGTACAAATGAAAAATCAGGCATACCATAGCTAGCTCAAATCAAGAACCCCATCCTCCCTTCAATGCCTATACTGAAGCCCGAAACAGATGAAGAAAATTATCAATGCTTCTAAAACAGAATTTGAACTGGCAAAAAGCAGGAAGCTTGCAGCCTGTCCAAATGGCAGCCATGCCTTTTATTCTCTAGCCAAGGCAACATTGGTCGTAATTTTTGTCCTACACTACTCCCACCTCTATCATACCCAGATAGGTCAATTGCAACATCACCCACAGAAAAAGCTAATCTCCTGGCTTCACACTTTGCCTCCAATACACACATAACTGACAATAGCAAATGCCCTCTAGTCATTCCAACTGCCCAACATGCAATGCCTCTGTATCCTTTTGCCGAAAAGATATCACAAACCCGTTGTTTAAATTTGACACAATAAAGTTTCCTGGCCCTGATGGCATTCTTCCAATTGTTATATTAAATAGATGCACTATGGCCTTTCGAGGGAGAATTTTCATGATTTTGTTGGTGAAACCATCTGGACCTAGAGCATTTTTGGAATTTAGATGCTTTATGATGTATATTTCTGCTGGACTAGTGGGGGTGATGCAGTCTGAGTTGTCCTCTGATTGTCTTAAGGTACGCTTAACCTGTCTAGGAATCTTATATATGAGGATAATATTCAGGTTATCATAGGAAGGCTGCACTGCTCCTCCAGGGTACCCACTAGTGTTTCGAATTATTCCTTATTGGTGTGTGGCATTCCATGCTTAGTCTGACTTTTGATACAAGGGATTCTTAACAATTTTCAGATTGTATGATCTTCTGAGTTGAGCGATGTTAATTTATTTTCCCATTCTTAATTTCTATGTTTTTGAAGAGCTTCTCTGACTTGTCTGTTCAAGTTATTTAGTATTTTTTTATCCTGGAGGGGGGGGGCTCTTGTGTTGTGATATCTCTTCCTAGCTTTGTTTTGTAATCTGATTAGGTCCATAATATTCTCTGGGATTCGGCTGGTCGAGTGGATATCTGTGGTTTTGGTGACAGATGCAATTGCTTTATTGATTTGGTTATGGCTTTGGCTATCTCCTCCTTTTTGCGGATGATGGGTTATGATCTGAAGATAGCTCGTTGATCGTCTGTAACTGGTACTGACATCCGATGTTTCTAAAAAACGACAATGTCCAGCACATCCGAGTGGCCTACAGGGATGTGATGATGAGTTCCGTAGGTCCAGCAACTATAGCTGTGTTAAGTGCTGTGTAGAAGACGGCCATTTCTATTGATTGTGGAGCTAAACCAAGCAGTATGCTTGGCAATTAGGTCACCTGCTATGATAATGGAATCTGTGGAACTTAGGATGGAGTCCAAATCTGACCTTAATAAGTGGTTGTTTGGTGAACTGTAAACTGCATAGATTTTGAGACTGCCGACATTGTTGTTATGCACTGCCATGCTGGTCACCTCCATGTTCATGATTTGAGGGTTGGTCAGGACATTATGGTTCAGACAGTTTTTAATATAGATGGCAATTCCACCACCTCTGGCTTTTAGTCTATCTATTCTGTACATGACATGACATAACTACGGAGTCTTGGGTTATTAGCTGCTCTGAGATGTGTTTCAGTGACCAGTATTATACCTGGATTGTGCCTGTGCACAAACTCTTGCAGCTCTAGAATCTTGTTAACCAGGCCATTTGCAGTCCATGCAGTGATCGAGATCATGGACTGCAAATTCAAATTCGATTTGAATTTGCAGTCCATGCAAATTCAAATCGAACTCACTGCAGTCCATGCAGTGAGTTCGATTTGAATTTGCTTTTATTAATGACTGAGGGCTGTCAGAATGGAGTGGGTTCCTTATAGAAATCTCTTTGTGAAGGCTAGAACTGATTTTGCTGAATTCATGGATTAACCACGCAGGCCCATTTAGCACAATGGGCCTGCGTGGATCTTGGCTTGAATCAGGTGCTGATTTGATGACTTTCGCCGAATTCCAGACATCTGAAGTTTGCTTTACATAATTTTTAGGCATGGCCATATGTTTGGCATGTATGACACTGCTCAGCTGATGCCTTCTCCCTGAGCAGCTCTGTTGTTATTTTGAGTCCACGGAGTCAATTCATAGATTCGCTTCTGAGTATTACTGATTTTGACCAGCACTATTGGCATTGATCTTTTGTCATTTCTCATTATCCTGCTTACTTTGATTGGGGTTAGGCCCTGATTGATGAGGTCTGTTGTGATTGAGTCACTGGTAATGTCCTGAGCACCCCTCGAAGCACCACCTTGAGAATTCTCTAACTGGTTAGTGCGAATGTATGGTAGGGAAATTTAGTTATCCATCATCTTGGTCATTTGCCTGTAATCTGTGACAGTGTTAGCTTGCATTTTCACCCCCTTGTCCTTGTTTTTGGCCCAGGAGTAAGAGATATTTTGTTCGCTGAGGATCTGTGAGACTGAGGTCCACTTTTCCTTGTCCCATAGAATAACTGGTGGGACCCTTTCCTTTTTTTCCAGAACATCTTGTGCTGTTGAGTCCTCATCCATATGATCGTCTGCTGTCCTCTGTCTTTCATTTGCGTGTTTCCCCCCTGGGAGTCCGACTATCTGGGATTCTTAGGTGACAGATCAGTTGTAGTTTCATCCTAGTAGTCTTGAGTTGTAAGTTGCATATATTTGAGACTGCCAACATTGTTGGCATGCACCTCCACGCTGGTCACCTCCATGTTCATGATTTGAGGGTTGGTCAAGACATTATGGTTCAGATAGTTTTTAATAGAGATGGCGATGCCTCCACCCTCACCTCTAGTTTCACTAGTAATCTTAAGAGAATAACTTTTCAGTAATTGTTCCTAGGTTGGATAGTATACTGATCACTCTATAACTTTATGATTATTTAGTGAGAAATACTAAACACCTCTGAAGAGAAAAACGGTGCGCGTCTGTTCATTTATCTCCCTTGAGATCGTTGTTCTGAGCATACAAGTTTAAAAAACCAAGCCACTCTTACTCAAATTTCGTTAACAGCCTCTTAAACAAAAAATGATATCATTAATGTTCTTCATGCTTGATCGAGCAGAGCAGGCTGGATGGAGATATTTTCAGTTCCCGGAAGATAATGGACTGGTTCAAGTAATCCTGTACGCTTGAGAGTCCACTAGCAAATCCCTTAGATCAAAAAACAACAGCATCCGGTAGACACTCACGAGTCTACTAGCAAAACTATGTACAGTATATTTAAAAATACCTAGTGTTGGGGAGGGAGTGTCGTGTTCTCACTTGGCCTCAACTCTAATTCGTATCTCCCTAAAAAATCTAGTATTCACCTTGTTGGTCTTTTTGCGGGTGGGGTCCACATACCCATTAGTCTTGATGCACGTTTCGTGCAGAGGGGAAGAACGTAGGTTGAGTAGTAGCGAGTGCAATGTGAGAATCACAAAACATCTCTGAAAAGAAAAACAGTGCGAGTTAATTCATTCACTCTCTCTCTCAATCGCGGGATGGACTTACTTTATAGACATACATGCTAAAACTTTCTTTTCCCTTCTTCTTTCAGATGTTCGTCTCCTTTTCAAGGCTACTAGATTCACCATTCCTCCCCCCCCAGAAAAACGTCCTAAAGTGCTGGCTAGATGGAAGAAACAAGAATGCTTTTCATATTTTCCGTTATCTGTAGAGGACAATGTAAGGATAGGGTGTTATTGAACTATATGAAGTTCTAATCATGGCAGGAGTGTAACAGCAATAGCCGAGCCTCAGTTAGAACTTCATTGTCTACAGCAGTGCCATGCATTACTCGCCATGGGTACCCATTGTAGTCACCTCGTACGACATGCATGGGTTGCAGTGGAGCTATTCTTATCCCTACCACCACACAGGGATAAAAATTCCAATAAAAACGTCCTTATAAGGACTGCCTTAAAGGGGCGAAGCAAGAATGCTTTTATCTTCCCCGTTATCTGTAGAGGACAGTGTAAGGATAAGATGTTATTGAGCTATATAAAGCTCAGATCATGGCAGGAGGGTAACAACAATAGCCAAGCCTCAGTTAGAACTTCATTGGCTACAGAAATTGCCTTCCATTACCCTCCAGGGTACCGATTTTAGTCGCCTCGTACGACATGCATGAGCTACATTGGGGCTATTCTTATCCCCAAAACGTCGTCCATATCCTTATAAGGACTGGCTTAAAGGGGCGAAGCAAGAATGCTTTTCATCTTCCCCGTTATCTGTAGAGGACAGCGTAGGGATAAGGTGTTATGGAGCTATTAAAGCTCTGATCATGGCAGGAGGGTAACAGCAATAGCCGAGCCTCAGTTAGAACTTCATTGGCTACAGCATTGCCATCCATTACCCTCCAAGGGTATTATTATTAATCACCGCATCTCACGGTCGATTAACATCTGCTCCTTATTTTTTTTAATTTATTTTTATTGTCCTTATAAGGACTGACTTAAAGGGGCAAAGCAAGAATGCTTTTTATCTTCCCCGTTATCTGTAGAGGACAGTGTAGGGATAGGGTGTTATTGATCTATTGAAGCTCTGATCATGGCAGGAGGTTAACAGAAACAGCCGAGCCTCAGTTAGAATTTCATTGGCTACAGCATTGCCATCCAATACCCTCCCAGGATGGGTTTTTTTAATTAAATTCCAACCTCTGCTCCTTATAAGGACTGGCTTAAAGGGGCGAAGAAAGAATGCTTTTCATCTTCCCCGTTATCTGTAGAGGACAGTGTAGGGATAAGGTGTTATTGAGCTATTAAAGCTCTGATCATGGCAAGAGGGGTAACAGCAATAGCCGAGCCTCGGTTAGGACTTCATTGGCTACAGCATTGCCAATCATTACTCTCCAAGGGTATTAATCACTGCATCTCACGGTCGATCACTCAAGTGGCCAACCTCTGCTCCAATGCTCCAGTTAAATTATAATGAACACTTTTATAGAAATCTGACTGGTGTATTGAGTTATTTTAAATTAAAGAGGAAAAAAAGAAAGGAAATTACCATATATGATATAAAGTAATAGCATAATATTAAAAATCACTTTCATATATTATTAAAGTAATAAAAAAACCATGTTTATTAATTTTTCATACTGTCTTGTAAATTCCATACAGTATATCAAAATATTTCGCACGCAAAACATTTTGCTGCAGCATATCTCAATATTTAGGTTTTAAAAAACAACTTTTTTAATGAAATTCCTAAAAGCATAAATAATATTGTCATAGAAGCATAGAAGAGATAAGTTTCTTCATTTTGATACATAAAAGGCAAGAAAGAAAAAACATTCCCCATGGCAAAATGGATCTGTTGATGTCAAAGGTGCGAAAAAACGTAGGACTGGAAGCGTGCTCGCGATATGGAAGTATATTTTTTTCATGGTTTCTTAGTAAATAAAAAATAAGATAAACGATAAGTTAATTGCTCCCAAGAAAGTAATTAAATCCACCAACGCCCAAGGGTAACTCAAACTTCCGAGTCACTGGTGCACTGAAAGTGTAAAGTCATTATTATCGTTCTATCATAAAGATCTCAACATATCTCCCACTTCAAAATTAAACATTAGTTTCATCAAAATAACTTCATCTATTTGCGTGCGAATGGGCTCAGAGGCATGATGATGCTAAATGGTGTCTTGCGAATGTATCAAATTCAATCTAATTCACGTGGAATGAAGCAGTTTTATTTTTAAGATAATCTATAATTATATTAATATCTTGAATTGATAAAAAAAAACACTGAGAAGAAACTTAACACTGGATTTGAAAGTCAGCTGAACTCTTCAAAAGTACTTCTGAGTTTGAAGTTGAATTACGAAAGAGTGTCAAATAACCACTGTAAGTGGTTATTTGACACTCTTTCGTAATATCTTTCGGTGTTTAAATAAATATCTTTTGTTTAATATCTTTCATAAATATCTTTAGGTGGTTAATGCTCTCTTCTCTGAATCAAGTATTTTTATGGGAGCTCTTCAACACCGTGAATTGAATGGAACACATAGATTTGCGATTGCAGAGCTGTTTACAGGTAAATTAACATCTCAAGCATAAGAAAAAAAATCTAATTTTTGGACGCTAAGGTATTGATATATATGGGGAAGATAGAAGGTGATAGAAGAGTTTTGTTAAACCCTAGCATTAGTTACAAAGTGAATCCATCAGCCTATCAGCACATGTAATATGCATCGAGGGAGAAAGCTGACAACTCAGTTGGAGAAGTCAGACCGTATGATGGGAGCTTTATTAATAGGCCTTTGCATCAAATTCAACCAAATGCATTACTGATATCAAGAGCTACCATTTCAGATCATCACTTTTCCATGGCATATATTCAAAGGTGAGTGATATTTCGTGGAACAAGCATAAGCAAGATGATCTCCTGCTAATCGGAAGTGAGCGAATCCATACTGGTGATAATTTATTTAGAAGTTTGCAAAGAGCATAGAAGTTAAATGCTACGGTTTTTCTTCCGTGGATTTACAAAGAACTGAAATGAGAAAAATTAGACGACAATTTTGGTAGATTAACATTCTTAGGAATTGCTGAATATGAGCTAATTTCCAAGGTATAGAATAAATGCTAGTGGAAATTGTACTATAGGTTGAAAATTAGCGCATGTTCTTCAGAATAATTGGATAAATGCCGTCAGGATTAGGGGACTTTTTTTGTATCCAGTTTGGACTAGATTCTTCTTATTACTTTGTGCCGAAATATCAAAGGAGGCATCAAACATAAGATGTCTGGGAATAAGAGAATATTTACCGAGATGGCCATTGCAACAACTGAAAGTAAAGTAAGAATCCAAGAGATCGGCTTTTACTGTGGACAGCGATGCAAAAGAACCAAATGAATGCAAAGAGGGAGAAGCAGAGTTAGGTAAAATAAATACCAATATCTTTGGCAAGAAATTAGGCAGCATGACTGTCATTTGGACACAAAGTTTCCTGCTTTTTGAAAGAGAAAAAGCAGGAAACTTTGTGTCCAAATGACAGTCATGCTGCCTAATCTCTTGCCAAAGATATTGGTCTTTGGCAAGTCTGTTATAGATATATCCATAAATTACAACTATTGTGTTTCGAGTTTTATTGTAAACCCAAAACAAAAGCGAAATTTTGTTGTGAATACTCACTTCTGTTTTGTTACTAGCTTGGCACCTTTTTTGGGGGGAACCAAGGGATAAGAATTTAAAGTGGAATGGAGAATAAACGTTTTCATATAATAAGAATTACTTCAGTAATACGTTCGGAGCAATGCTTGGATATGAAGACCCGTTCCAAGGAAATGAGGCAAAAAATTGAAGATGAACCAACTTAGCATTCTTGTTGTCTTATCGTAGATGAGAGCGATCGTATGAATATTGTGTTGCTCTATGGAAGAAGAAATCAACACTAGATTGTGGTCTGAATTGCCTTGGGGACAAACAACATATACATGTAGATATGTGCATTACATTAGTGATTGCATGTGTCTGGAGAGTAAAGATTATCTGGTGTTTTAGTAGGCATATGAGCAATATTACATATTGCTCATATGCCTACCAAATCGGAATATTCATCTATAGGATGAAAGATCTACCTCGAAATATCCATCTACCATATTAATGTAAATGGAAATTCAAGCTGGAGGTGTGAATTTTAAAATCGTCTTACGATTAGAAAAGTTCGACTGGAGAAAGTCATCATTTAAAGAAAGGAAATCAAAAACGTTCTGAAATGCTGGTGGGGTTCGACGAATGACACAGAACAGCAAATGAATCTGATAGAATGGGACGAGATATTCTTACTCAAAGAAAAGCAAACTAGGACATTTTTCCCTATGCGTAGCATAGAAACTTGATACAGGTTTGCCAACTTCGCGTATTTGAGTCTGATATATTAAAAACTACGTTGGTAATGAGCATATGATATCGAGCATGAATACCTTTGAGATGAAAACGTCTTACACAGTCTTTCCCAGGTACGTACTCGATAAGTGTGTACTGAGGTAAGGCTGTGATGACCAGTGTTTGAAGAAACTGAAATAAGTCTGCTAGAAAAAAGTATTTGTACGTTTGCAAGATAGGATATGAAAACAGACATCACTGAGAGTGGAACATACGTATACTGCGAATTGAATCTGGAAGGCTTTGGAAGGTGCACCTTTATCCACATATAAGTATTTCTCTCTGTTTGATTTTTCATAGTTGTTTGAGTTGATATTGGAAATATGGAATATACAATAGCTGACTCCTTAAGAAGTCGTACTCCTGAAGAATTTCATTCAAGTCCACTGCAATTCGTGGTCACGGCAGCGTCTTTTATATACTAATATATGGACTCCATTCAGTTACGCTTGGCAAAATAATGGTGGCAAGAACATTCACTAGCTGATCAGAAATCCTGAAGCATTACGATTCGGTCCAGCGGTCCATTTGCAGAATCACCGTTTTAAGGAAAGGTGTGCACTCGAAAAGAAGGAATGTCGGATCTCTCTAAGATGTTGAATATAACTCTGAAAATTCATGTTGATTGAGGAGGAAGAGAAGAACAGAAATTCACACATGTTTGTTGGCCACTTTAAGCTTCAATAAGCAAAATGATATTACACTGGCCGATTAAAAATGTCATCAGCCACCTAGTGGTGCCAAGTACTACAGAAGCTCAGTTTTTCCTCTGAGAAATGTGACTGTTATGCCTATACCTTGACTGTGTTGGTTTCCTCCTAGATAATTTCCTCCAGTTTATGGGTCAATGCTTTTTTGGCTGGGGGATATATGCAAAACTACTTCAGTCGCCTGCATGAAGGTGAAAACAAAGGGTCAAGTTGATGCAAACCGACTGGACTTCTAAAGTTCGGCATTCTCCAGAGCGTATTGGTCAGTTTCGTTAATGGTTTCATTTCTGAGATTTGGAGGATTGACGGCATCGTCTAGGGCCATCTTGACTATATCGAGAAGAATGTCTTCCGTTCCAGTTTAGATAATAGTTTGCTCTCATCCACACAAGTATCTAAATGTTTGATCCCATAATTTCTAAATAGGAAAAATGTATGTGCTAGACAACGTTTGTTATAAGGTATATCCAAGAGTTTTCCAGATGTAAGGAAACAATCGCGTAACACAGGATTAACTTCTCAAAGGCATTTAGAGATTACATTTTGGGTGTAGATAATTCGATGTTTTCTTACCCAAATGTGTGTGTTTTCCTCAGTCCAATAGTTGGTAGGGTAACAATGCTACATTACTAAGGAGTTACAATATAACAAAAGCTTCACTTTGCCTTCCTTGTACAATAGTATTCCATGTCTGTAGACAGGTATTGTAACAAGTAACACTGAAAATGGACAAACTTGATCTCTGAATGATATCCCAGATCTATAGGAACACCAAAGAGCAAATGGGAGAATGGGATTAAAAATATGACTGGAACTCGGTGGCTCAAGATATGAGGAATGAATGGAGAACTGTGGGAGGGGGCCTTCGTCCAGAAGTCGACTGAAAGTGACTGAAGAAGATGTGTTTAAGGGATGAAAAACCCGAGTTTCTGTACGAGACTGGCTAATTCACCTTCAGTTGCAAATTCTGATGCCGAAATTTGTATGAAAAACAAACATTCGCTTTATATGTATATGAATAGATCGATTATACATCATTATTCATTTTACATCATTCCACGGCTGCGCAGTAGAAACGTGTGCAACTAGTTTTTGAAATCAGTATAAACAATTACATTTGTCTATTTCTTTGGCTCTTAATTTGAAACCTGTCTTTACAGCAAATTATCCACAAAATACTTGATGTACAATGACTTGCGACTTATCCAGCAAATTAGTAACTATTGTTTATGATGCTGATTTGTGGAAGAATAGTTGTGTTGATAAATGGAATCTTATTGTGATTATAATTAAGCAGATAGTTGGAATTATAGATAAATTGTTTTGCAAAACACTTCCTATAGAAAAGGTACTTGCTTTGTGTTAGGCAGTAAATTCACTTTTCGGAAAACAAAAGATATATTAAGGAATCGCCTATTTTGTAGTGAAAGATTTTCTTAGCATGCCACTAGAACATGCACCTAAAATGGACAAAACAAAATATTAATGCTGTCATACATCATCCTATCTTGAAACATCTAAAATTAAATCAAAGTAGTTTTGTTCAACATACTCTTTTGGAACACCATGGGAAACTACGAGTTCAATGGATGCTACACAGCATTCAAAGTTCGATGGATCACAATATTAAATAGATCAATGGTCCTCCTTCTCCTACAATCATTATAGCGTCGGACCTGTATGAGTTCAGATAGCACCAATGAATGGTAAACAAATTTGGGCGTCATGTAGCTACACCCTCTGTCCAAAAAGAAACCGAACTTTTCGAAATTAGAAGAAACTAGTGGCGCCACCTGTTGTATCTATTGGTTGTCGAAAGCGGCAACCTTCATTACTGTTGTATCAATATGACGTTTCTTTTATTAGAAGCCGAGTTATAGTGCCAAGAGTGACAAGCGTGTTTTGACGAACGGTCGGAAAATGAGTTTCAAACAGAGAGCTGCGATTGACTTTTGTGTTAAACTTGGTAAATGTTTTACCGAAACGCATCAAATGCTTCAAAGCGCATACGGTGATGAATGCTTATCCGGTACTCAAGTTTACGAGTGGTTTAAGCGATTTTAAAGTGGTCGTGAGACGCTTGAAGTCGCCGAAAAACCGGGCCGTCCAAACACTGGACTGAGCGAAGTTAACATCCAAAAAGTGGGTGATTCCATCAAAGAAAACCCTAAATCATCCGTGAGATTGATTAAAGATGAATTGGGGATTCCAAAATGAACTGTGCACAACATTTTCACCGAGAAGTTTGGCCTTCGTAATTGAATTCGCAATTTGTTCCCCGCAAGGTGATCGACGACCAAAAAATTTATCGAATTGAATACTGCAAGGACCTCATTCAAACCGATCGTAAGGACTCAAACTTCCTTGAAAAAACGATCGTTACTGGTGATGTTACCGGTTCGCTGCTGTACTTGCAAATGTAGCAAAATGGTTTAGAATGACTCCTATGGTCACGAGGCAAGCGTATCATATCTGTCAATTTACGTGTGTTCATTGATTTCTTTGTCCTTCTGAAAAACAGACAAAGCGTTCATTCAAACCAACCAAAAGACGTGTCTTGACTGACCGTTTTGGTTTGGCAGAAGGAAAATTACACTCCTAATTTAGATACCTATTCTGTCCGCATTATGAAATTCATTTAACCAGAATACAGAAATAACATTCACAAGCGCACACAGGACAGACAAAAATTTAATTGGTTCTTTGCAAAACGCACCTAATAAAAGGACGCTTGGAATCGAAAGAAAAACACATCCGTGAAAAACACACAAAAACACCCAAGAAATACAATCCAGAAATACCAGAAGATTCGTTTTCCACTTATTTTATTTTTCAGTCGTTTATTTGACTTGCAAGATTCGTTATCTGCATACCAATGACTACTTACAATGCAACTCAATAATCTCGGACAGCCAGTTGCTTTACGAATGATTCCTTGCGATACTTCAAGTTGGATTGTTGCAAATATTTTTCGCTATATTATTCGCCTACTATTGCGTAATAAAGGATTCATTTTCTGCGATTTTCACTGATATTTGCTACTCTACTTGCGTTCATTTTAGCTATAATTAATATGAAATAAAATTTGAAATTGTTTTTTCTTTTTCGAGCGTGACTCGTGTACAAAACTGGTTTAATCTGGTGTGAGCGCATTCTTTCGCTCAACTTCATTTTATTTTCCTTCGTTGCTTCCGCTGAAAAGTGAGCATTGACTACATGACAATGGTTGACTGTGATACGTTTATCTTTTTCTTCCTTTTGGCCAAGAGTAAACAGATGATTACTGAGCGAAGATATGAAGTTGTCCGTTGAAATCAATAATAGTTACCGCAAAAAAAAATTGAATATTTAAAAATAAATAATAGGAAATCTTATCGCTTATAAAATAAGCAGAATGAAGTTCGAAATCTTGTGATCTAAAAAAAAAATTGATGTCTGATTACATTTGCAATCACTTTTTATGTTAACGGCTATTGCGAATATTAAGACTAATCACTTATGCGCAGTTACTTTGAAGAGAGTGAAGAAGAATCTCTAGAATTTTAAATGTTGGTGTTAAAATATGAATGAAGGTAAACAACCATTGCTCGTCGAGTAACCTAAGCGTTTTGTAAGAAGCTTCTGCAAAATAATAAATGAATAAATAATTCATTTTAAGCAAACAGAAAAAGAGCAGTTTCAGAACAAAAGCCACTTCGCTCTACGGAAATTCTGCACGAAAGAAGAGGAAGAATTTCTCTTTCGTATTCAAAATGAATAACAATTATATTATACAACTCACGAATCAATTATTAAAATTAATACAGAAGTTAATTACATTTTACTGAATACGAAGATGTTTTCTCAGGCACAATAGCAAAGCGAAATTGTCATAAGAATTGATTGTGTAAACAGGAAGTTAAAGATAAGAAAGGTCAAGAATGTCATTAAAATTCATTTTCAACTGCCTGAAGTAACGACTGCAGACAGTTGACAGAACAGCTAATTTTCTCTGAAGAAAGACCGTTCAAGTTCGATTCTAGTCAGCGACTGGAGGAATTCTTTTCTAAGCCTTTCTTCGACTGGTTCCGAGCTAGTCGATCTCTGGCATCAATAAGCGATTTCTTTTTCTTCCCGAAAACTCAGGTTTTTCATTTCAAGAAACACGACAGTATGACTCACTATTTCGTACAATACTACGAAGTGTAACTCAAAAGTTTGGGGAATTTGAATAGCATGCGCAAACCGATTATAGTATAACGACCTCCTGCCACTATAAGGGACGAGCAGTACTCTTTATGAATCGGTATGACAACAGCCGGCAAGCTGAACGGCTGCGCTGATGAGTTGCATACGTTTTTGTAACGTCATATTTTAATAAATCGCAATTTACTTCTCCAACTGAAATGGCAGATTTTAAGGAGGCAAAGAATCCCATCAAATTTTGCTTCAGTCTCAAAAAAACTGCTACAGAAAACCGCCTTTCCATCCAAGGCATGATGCACAAGGAATTCCCCGCCTCTCTCTCTCTCTCTCTTAGCCACTACAAAACTTCACACTAAAATTTGATTAGTTGAATAGCTCAAAACCACTTGTCACTTGCGTCGACTCAAAAGTGCAGACAAGTAGAAGACAATGACTGGTTTCTCCACCATTACGCGTTCCAGTTCCTGGCTTCTGAAAGCGCGACACTCATTACTCCACCCCAATTCGACTGATCTCGTCCCTTGCAACATTTTCTGTTCCCCAAGATGAAATTCCGGCTGAAATGGCGTCGTTTTGATACAATTGAAGAGATCCGAACAGAATTACAGAAGGTACTCAACACAGTCACACTTGATGGTTTCCAGGGATGCATGGAATCACGGAAAATCACTTGCATCGTTGTATACATGCCCAAAGGGAATTCTTCCGAAGGAGACGGTAGAAATTAGGAGTTAGGGCAAGTAATTTTTTTATGGTCAAATTCCCCGAACTTTTGGGAGCACCTGGTATATAATGTTAGTCCAGCAGTTGTCTACTGGAGTGCCAATTAAAGTCACAAATAGTGTCAATAACAACAGGTTTGGTGTCAACAATTTTAGACATTAAGTGTCTAAAATAAAAAGCACTCCAGTTTCTATACTGAAGAATGTCGAAGGGCACATATAAAAAGTTGTTACTAAGAAATCATATTTATTTAGTTACTTTTCAAGATAAGCTTCATTTAAAAATAAACGGATATGATCACAATCATAGTCGAGGTATTTAAGTTAGGGATATTGCATCCCATATTGTTTTATAGCCGAATAAGAAACTCAAAGAGTTTCATGCCGAATATAGAAACTATATAAAGTTCGGCGATTCCAAGCGTAAGCAAATACCTGGATAGTGCAACACCTGATCCATTTGGTAGTGCAAACTGAGGCAACTCATATCAAAGGTGGAGCAAGTTCCGATCACTATTCTTGATATTTACCCATAATGTGAACTTAGCTCCTAGGAGCTGTATTATTGTTCTACATTATGAGAGAAGGTCACTACCCAGACCGGTTTCAACCTTTTTTGAGGTCTCATCAGTGAGTAGGTATCAGTTTGGCATGAAACTATTTGAGTTTCTTATTCGGCTAAGAAACAATATGGGATGTAATATCCCTTAACTTAAATAAGTTCATGTCGCCGAATTGAAGCCTTTGGTTCTTCATATAATTAATAATAGTCGAGGTAATTTTCACAATAGTATTCTTTTGTGTAGTGACATTATCATGAAGCCTTTTTTGGCAATATGCACTACAAAAAATTTGGATTTGTCTAATTTTACCATCAAATGCTCCGACTAAATCTAAAATCGAATTGACTAGACAAAATTTTAATAGAGATCCTAAATGCCAGTTCCTTCAGTTTCTATCTTTCAAATGAGAAAGTACCAGTTCGAATCATTTTTGTCAAAATTTGCCAAAAAAGTGATAGATTGACACCAATATTGAATCCCATGGCCATCTTTCTGAGGTATCTAAAAATCAAAAGAAAATTTTGAATGATTGCAGCATACAATCTCGATATTTTTCGCCTCTTTGTGCCTCCCCTCCCATTCCAAACAGTCTGATCGAAGCAAATATTGAAGATCGATTCAAAATGCCTAATGTCAATAAAATTCTTGCATCTAGAGTGCTGAAATCAGTTATGGGTATGAAGGAGAGAACAATGTAATAGTTGCTAGGCATGTTGCAAGAAAGCATCCACAAAGGAAGAAGCGCCTTACACTTTCGGGGCCTTTGCCGATCTACTACTAAATTCATACGTTTGCTGTATTTTTTTCCTATATTGCTATGGAAATATTTTTTTCTTCTAATATGGATCTTGATAACCAACAATATTTATTTCTTTGTTATTATTTTACAACTGTATTTTCCATTTCAATCTTTGGTTTCTTGATCTCTTGTCTCTGATAGCATATAAACATTGTTTCATCTTTGCAGCGAAACTGTCTCTCGGATGTAATTAGGGATGTACAGGATCGTTTGCTATGACGCATAATGAAAGGTATTCGAAATTAAACACACACACACACACACACACACACACACACACACACACACACACACACACACACACACGAACCAAAACATTATGACCCTGCAACCTGTTTCCTGAGGACCGGACTGCGCGCCACTGACCGAAAACAGATCTTTCGTTGCAGTATCCTATATGGGGATTATTCTTATGGACATCACTGGGTGTTACGAGGCTGGCATTCTACAAGCTTCGTTCCGAGAGCTTGTAGAGAGCATATGCAAGCATTCCATGTGCTTCCCAACGCGCTTAATTCTCCTGATTTAAATTCCATTGAATATTTATGGAATTGTGTGAACGTAGTATCGGGCCTTCGCTTGGTCGCTGATCTCCGAGAGTTTATTCTGTCTAATTGGTCCAAAATACCCCAAGACACCTTCCGTGGTTTGAGGAGTCAATGTCAAGTACATGTGTAAGTAGTTATCCCGGCCAAAGGAAATCCAACACGCTATAGTTCGCCCACCGTTTTCAGGTCTCTCCTTGGAATTTTGCCAAAAATAGTCGATTCATGCTGAAGGGGAAAAAGAAATGAAGGATGTACGAATTGGTCGCCAACATACGAAATCACGTGCTTTCTTGTCTGTCGCTGTACTAGTACTAGCTTGATTTTTGTTGTCGCTTTTTTGCATTATTTTTTCATTATTAATTTGTATGATGGATCCAGTACAGTCAACAAGTTCTGTTGTTAAACGTTTCAGTAGCTCTTGCAAAAGAATATTGAATAACGTGTTGACATTCTGCGAAAAAGAATCGTCAGAAGGCCGTCTCCTTGTTTTCCCCTTTCTCAAGTCATAAAATGTGCAATTGCGGGCGTATCGGGGTCGACTGTTAAAAGAATTCGTAGGGGATCAAAAGGTGAAGGTAAGCGCCAAAATTTAAATCGCCTAAAAAAATCACTAGAGAAAGAAAACCATCGAAACCGTAGCTTTGAATGATTTTGACGTTATAAGAAGAGCTATTCACGAATTTTACGTGGTCGAGAAAAGAGTGCCAACTGTTCCGAAATTGATTCCTGTGCTTAAAGAAAAAATTAATTTTCTTTGGAAAAGAGAAACTTTAAGGAAAATACTTCATGAAATCGGATTTTGTTTTAAAAAATCCCAGAATAAAAGGAAACTTATCATGGAGCGAAGTGATATTGTTTTATCTAGAACGCAGTATTTGAGAGCAATAAGACGTTTCAGGGAGGAGAAAAGACCGATTGTGTATCTAGATGAAACTTGGATTGATAGTAATTTAACTTATGGAAAATGTTGGCAGTCTAAAGAGGACTCTGAAGATTAAAAGGATTTGACAATGGTATTTTTTCAACATTTTTTTTTCATGGGTTTGTTAAAAGTCACAACAAGGCATAAATAATTAATCAGTTTAGGACATTAAAGTGTCTCAGTTCTCTCAACTGTAAGTTTAGAATATTTAAGTTCATTTGAAAAAAATTCTGTTTTTCGTTATAATTATTTTTATTTTATAGAAAACTTTCTTAAAAATAAACTTAGTTACATTTTTGTTTTATGCTATACCTTTTTTAATTTTGTTAACACTCTACGTACATTTTTCCAATTGTTATACAAGCAAAATAGTTACACTTTAAGAACAGCAATGTTCGTAAAAGAAAAGCTAAATTTTCCGACCTGTAATAATAAACAAACTCATCCCAGAAGACAGACTGATTACCCTATTATCGGAATGGATTCTCCTTTTTCTGACATGCGCAGAAGTATCGCGGGATCTCTAATCGGTGGGCGAACTATACCAGATAAGCGGTCATCATGTTTTGGCTCGCGAGAGTAAACACTGCTTAATTCAATATTTCGCTCGTATTTACAGTCCCAATGATTAACGGTAGTTTCAGAACTTACTCGGTACGAAGTCCATAGCGTAGCCAGGTAGAAATAAAAGTTTTCGTACAGAAGCTAATATCAAAAGTTAATCCATTCCTAGACTACTATCTATAAAGGGACGAAAGGTTTTGTAGAAATATTCTGAAAACATATAGTTTGATACATCTGAAGTTAGTGTTAATCAGAGTATTGAGTGTTTCGGAAATATGAATTTTCCTACTATTCTAGGTCACTTATAAGGAGGAAAGGAAATATTTTTCATTGGGCTTCGCTCCAAGACGACGCCTTGTTGAACCATGGAACTGCATTACAGAACATTCAATTTTGTTTGAGAGGGCGAATTCTTTTATAATTTGCCCTCTTGGCCAAGTAAAATTCTTTTATAATTTGCCCTCTTGGCCAAGTAAAATTCTTTTATAATTTTACTTGGCCAAGTTCCTCTAAAAATTCAAGACGAATCTTTCCGAAATCATTCTTTATGGTAATTATGGACTTGCAATAAATGAAATATTGCCAAAATCGGAATTTGAAAGTAACCCGAGAAATTATTGAATAAACTGCATTATATATATAAGACCATTCCTTTTCTCTGATTATCTCAAGGATTGTCTTACTGTGGCCTGCGGTATAACTGAATATAAATTAGAGCACACATCCCAAATACGAGGCCGAGCATTGAGAATTGCTGTCATTACGGAATTTAAAGATAATTTAATAAAGTCCGCTTATTTTATACTGTAGTGATTACAACAGAAGAATAGCAGTCTAGTTGCGGAGTCTATTTGGATGCCATATAACAGGAAAAAATTGTTCGACTTCGTGGGAAAAATTAGATGAATGTACAGAATCTACAGTTGTCAATCGTAAATCAATTTAATGCAGACTACTTTTAATATTTTTTTCATTCATTACATAAAGACATACCAGAATTACGTATTACAAATAACATACTGTATTCTGAAGCTAATTAGATTTTTTTTCCTTCCTCCGAGCTGTGTTGGATTTCAGTAACTTTATTATTACTTCTTGTCATTTCAGCGCAACAATCAGAAGCCTCTTTCAAGTCAAACTGATTGAAAATCCCCTGGTGAAATTCTGTGAAGTTGAGTAGCAATCACATGGCGTGTATGTCAATTCGGGACGACTTTTCCCAAACTGGGAAACTGATCACATTATAGAGATCAAAACGATGAACAGAAAATTTAAGAAATGTATTTGCTGTCATATTATGTCCATACATTTTTTCCAAGCCTGTCAAATTCTTCTCTTTTTAATTTCGCTAATACTGAATTCGTACATAATTTCAAAGTATATACTCCTAACTCAATAGTCAAACTCACAGCTGTCTCCAACTCCGGCTGCCGCACTCCCAGGTCTCCAAAGTGCATTATGCTGCCCCTGCTAACCAATTGGAGTTGAATATTACTTTAGACTGTGAAAGCAAAAGCGTGGAGACGATACAGAAGACGAAATAAGCAGGGAAAGTGTTGGCTCCCTGGTATTACTAAATATAAGTGGGTAGTGGGAATACAAGGGTGTAACCAGAAGATAAGAGCGTTTCCACATCACGAACTGATAGGATCCACCTGGTTGCAAAATTTAGTTACCTATCTAAAACCTATTTAAAACCTTTCTGCTATCGTATGAGAACAGCTAATTCACCTTCAAATGAAGCATTCAAAACTTCGAGTCTTAATGCATCGATATTGCCCGAGCTACGGAGGCTGGTAAAGATGCAACTATGATAAAAAGCATACAGCCAAAGATGTACTATCTACCTTTTTGGAACAAATTTTTATAGAAAGTCAGCAGTAAGCATTGTGAGCTCTTCGTTGCCTCTTCAGAAACATGTGTAGGTTTGAGGAGATACTAAATTAGAAATAAAGCGTAGAAAAATATACAAAGCAAGAGTATTCTGAATACATGCTTATTTTTTCCTATCTATGTACGCTACTTACAAAAACATTACATATTAGTTTAGTTCTCATTTCTCGCTGATATATTAAGTTTCGACCACAACATGCTTACGAGTTTTTAGCGATGATATTTTTATGATAAAAGGACGGCTATTGAAACAATATGGTAACTCGTATTAAACCACTGAAAGTTTTAAGTGAGCGAATATGAGAAACGTTTAACTGATACTTCTTTTTATTTTTTAATTTTGATGTAGTGTTAAACAGAACAAAATTGTAAAAAAGTACGTCAGATACGTTTGTAAACTAGCACACTGAAAAACCTACTTCGTTGCGTCATACTTGCATCGTTTTATTTATTTATTTTTTTTTTTTAATATAATTCCAAACAATTCTAAATTTTAATTTCTGGCCAAAATTGGAACTGACAAAATGGTATGAATGTTTAACAATAAGCAACTACTGTGTGTCTTGTAAATAAAGCAAGCTTCCTGACCTTCCTGGTCAGCAAAAGAACTGAAAACGCAACGAACATCTCATAACACAAGTATAAATTAAAACACCACACATCAGTCAAACTCGGTAACTCAGCACTATGAACACCGCAGACGAATGAAGTAGCAGTTGACTTTAAATAACACCGAAATACCAAACGAACAATTCAAGTTCCTTACCTTAACTTAAAGTTGAGCAGATCACAAAATCGAATTGTTCTACTTTCTTTCTTTTAGAAAATTACCATCGTTAAATTCTTCGTCATCTATCATAGGCTATTAAACGTCCTCTTAACAAACATTGCGTAATATGTTGCAACACTACAAACACTTCAGTATCATCGACGACCACAGCGCCATCTCTACGTGTGCGTGTTTATTAAAAAAAAAAACATCTGTAAATTCAAATAAATAAACTTTTTAAAAGGATTAAAATGAAGTTGTTTAGAATCGTTTATTATTCTAATTTTGTCATATTTTGAAAATGAAATCAAACTTTCTATTTGTTTTTCTTAAAATAGATAAAATGGGATATCATAATATCCTAATGATGAATGGGAAATAAAAAAACTATATTAGAAAAAACAACAACACTTTATTGATTGTCATACACTTGGACAAAAAAAAACTTTATAAAGTTCACGCCTATCTTATGTAACTTTTATTTAAAATAGAATCCTGGATTTATAAGAAACGAACGTCTCGCAAGGTGTGCTGCATTTGGAACCACCACACTGAACTTGCAAATATTAAGACACTTTGTATTACAACAGGAATATTTGGCACACTTTAGGGGAAGTACACAATCTGGGATTTAAAACGGAGACATGGGAAAAAAAAAGAAAAAAAAACAAGCACCAAGGAATAAGCACCACCATTACGATGCTGGTTCCAAACTGTGCCATCTTCTCACCACACTGCGGGGATTGGTTACCATGTCCTGCCAATGTAGCAAAGCCTCGTTCTTGGCATAAAGAACAGGCCCGATAACAACTTTACCTATAGGATCGTCTTTAACAAAACGCCCTGCCCCTGCTACTAGCACGCTAAAAACAAGACTGTGAGAATATTGGAACCTGTTACTGATGACGAAATTGAATGCCTCGTCGAATATAACTTCACTGTAGGATGAGCAGATGACATGCTGGGATGAAGTGCGCTGGGATTTTAGCAATTGGCCTGCGTTAAGAATGTGCATCCTCACGAAGATATCTGCAGAGAAAAAAAGAAAGAATCTGGTCATTTATATAAAGTCTAGCTATAAGTGAAGTAATGTTCTTGAAAGAATTAATTGTTATAAGTATAATTTACATTGAATTGCAGCATTAAATCTAATCGCATATGTAGAGGTCTTACATGCTTCTCCGGACTCGATGCCTTGGATGCCTCTTACTCTGCATATCAATACTTTAAGCCGATTGCTGTTCGGATTACATGAAAGAGCTATTTCAATTTCACCTGCTGATTTTGGCATCTGGAAAGACAGCAATTATTAGAATGTGAGGACTAATTGTTTTTCAAAGTTATTGTAAAAATTATTATTTGTGGATGTGCACACACACACACACACACACACACACACACACACACACACACACACACACACACACACACACACACACACACACACACACACACACACACACACAGAGTATGGAGTGGGGTCAGAGGGATGGCTATGATGCAGAAAAGCCCTGCTGCTGCAAGACCCGTTCAATAATTTAAAAATTATCAACTAAATAAAATAAGAAACTTTTTTTAATTAATGGAATATACATTTCAATGTTTTTGTCTGTTTTTTTTGAGAATGAAATGATATTATGCATATCTTTTAAATCTTTTTTTTTTCTTTTGAATATAATTCATTTCATATCTCTAGGAAATAGAGATGTCATTTATATTGCGCTTATAACCTGTAATTCATAATTTGAAATGTTTTAAAAATAATTCTGAAAAAAATTCATCTACATATCATAATGTTAAAAAAACTCCTCAAATAATGTAGATGTTTGTGCATGTCTTTCCCTATAAGATGAATTTCCAAATCAGGCCGATGTATAACCATGCTTAGTGGATGTGTGAAGCGTCTTGAAAAAAATTCCATGTTTGGTCTTTAGAGGAGCAGATTAACTCAACTACAATACAATGTGTTCTAGGTTTCCAATCTTTCTTGAGTGGGATTGACATCTGTGAGTAAGATGTCAAACTAGCTCAAGAACACACGTCTCAACATACATGTGTTCTTATGTCAGTTTGTCAGATCGTCATGTAATAAAAAACAAGTGTTATTTAAAGAGTAATATCGAAATTAGGATAAAAGTTTTTGGGACTCGAGTAGCTCGGGTGTCTAAAAAGATGTTAAATCAGGGAATGTTGTTTTAGTCTAACAGAACTGTCCATAAAACGAACATTTGCTTATTAACTAAATAATTATGCTTACTTTATTAATTAAGCTATATTTGGATATCTAAACGAAGGAGCATGAATGAAAACAGTCACGGAGAATTCAAATTCAAATTTAATTACCTCAAAAGGTACTTCTAAGTCTCTGCACATTATGTTGCTAGTAGTGACTCCTGCAGTACGTAGAGGTACCAGAGTGTAACCGAGGAGATGTCTCACCTTGCGTTTATCAATGTCATATACCGATAGCAAAAGCGTACGTTCTAGCAATTCCTTTTCCGTGACCTAAAAAAAGAAACAAAAATACAGAATAAGCCGAAATACAAAAGGTATTTGGATTATCTCCATACTGTATTCGATTTTAAAATATTTAATGCTTTTCCTGTAAAATCAACTTAAAAATCAAAATCGAAGTTCTGCAAAATAAATATTTTTGCTTTATGGTTCAGGGAGAATGTAAACTAAAGAAATTAATGAGCAGGAATCAGCTACTTTTATAAAGTCAGTTACAGCATCTCCGAAAATGTCATTAATAAGATCGTGTAATGTCACAGCATCAGAGGTGTTTACTGTCTGCAAGGAGTTTTACACTTTTGGTTTTAAGAGCTGAATTGCAGTTTCCCAGTGAACATAAATAGATTGTTCAGATTTCTCTTTAAAATTTTAATCATCTAATTACATTATATCTTCAGAATGCAAGGTGTATTCTAGGTGGTAGATGAATTTCATACAGTTCTTGGGTGGTTTTGCTGACCATGCTCTCCACATCGTAATTATTGAACCGGGGGGGGGGGGGCAGCACGTCCTCCATTCAAGAGTACAATAGTAAAGCGTTTTCCGAACTAGTCTTCAGATAGTACACTGTACTGAACCTGTTGCTAATGACACTTTGGAAGCTTCCCGATAAAGTGGCGAATAATCCTGCTACGTCATATTTTGCCAGGTTGTGCTTGGAGGTATTCAGAGAATAGCAACTTGCAGAGGACACTGTCAAGACCTCGAATTGGAGTCTCAGCATATCTTGGATGGAGTCGTGTTTACTAGAGTCCTTCATACCCTTGCATATAACTACGCTATAAATTTTCCCAACATTCTAATATGAAAGTCCGCATAAAAATGATAGTGTTTCTGCTGTTAAAAATATCCCTTAAAACACAATCTTTCGTTCGACAAAGGGATTATTGTGGGTGTCCGTGTGTTGGAACCAGTATTTTGAAAAGTGTGACTAGCAGAGGTGACTGATTTCTCAAAAGGTGAGATAATCAGTGTTTAATCAGGATGTTTAATCAGTGGAAAAATAACATTGCTTTTCTAAGAGGTGTAAGTGTGGTCCTAAGACAGTCTGTCGGGAACGAGACCGCCGTCTCTGAGAAGACTTATACGGATAAACAGAACTTCCTGTGGACAACTGACCAAAACATTTAATGAAGAAGGCTGTTCCCGACCCATATTCACCGAATTATGCGCAGGGAATCGAAGAGGATAGGTATTGGCAGTCGTATGCCTATACAGAAACCACTGATTTCCGAGAAGTGTAGGACATCATGCAAGATATCGTTCTATCAGAAGAAACATATGATATTATCGGATATGATATTGTCCGCGCGGTTAACCGAGTGGCTATGCGCTTCAACAAAAGGAGTGTCCAGGTTCGATTCCCGTCGCCGAAGTGAGGAGCTTAGGATCTTTCTCAGACATAGTCAAGTTAGACGGTCTCGGGCGTGGACTGCAGGGTTTTCTCCCCAGTTTATCTGGGGATTTTCGTCCCGCAAGTAAGCAAACCGACCCTGTGAACACACACGGATTACAGTCAGAAATACTGCCCTTAGGAGATGCACCAAGGAGTGACGACCCGCCTGCATTAATTAGTCGTAAGCCTCCCCCACCTCATTGGGAGGAGAGACTCAACGCGTCCTAGGATGGATGGATGAGTAGGATAGGATAGGACGGCATATCCCATGGCAAGTTTTATCAAACTAGAATCTCCTTTATATGATCTTCTTTTGCTCAATATTTCCATATTTCGTTCCTTCCAAGGTGGAAGAGAAGAATAATTTGCCCTCAATCTAATGCAAGTTAACCTGACTACAAAGATTTCAGATAATCCCAGCAATCTCCTAACGCTATGGATATTATCTTAGCTCTTTCGCTCCAAATGCACTGGTTAACTCTCCCCTTGGCAACAGTGAAAACAATCTTGTCCATGTTTCTTTTTCAACACAGTATCTTTCAAGTATCCCTCTCCCAGCCAATTTCAGTCTTGTATCCCGCAGCACTACATGGTGCTAATTGGAAAGTTCTTCGCGATTTCTATGCCTGATTTGATTTCGAGATTCTGATTATTGCTTCCTTTATCCCTATCCAAGCGTATATTATTCTATCATCTTGATATAACAAATGAAATTATTCTTGCTGGGATGAGAGTCTTTATTCTTGGCCTTGGCCTAAGTAGACTCTAGCCTCTCACTCAGCTTACATTACAGGCCGGAACAAGCTTACATTACAGGCTGGTCTACATTACATGCACATCTAATGCAGATTTTGTAAGCCAAATGCAATTAATACTTTCTGTTCAAATCGTAATCAAGCCTTTTAGTCATTTACCAAGGCAATGAGGCAAAATTTCTGCCTTACTATATTTCTACTTCTCTCTCTCTCTTTCTCACACTCTCATCCTGATAGAACAAAGAAAACAGCTTCTAAAGATAAAGCAGATTTCTTGGCGCCAGTTTTCTCCTCCAAATCTTTATATAACTAAGGTAAATGTCCCTCTTCTAGTGTACAAACCACCCATAATATGTCTCCTCTGATCTTTCAATGGCAGGGTATCGGAAATATTCAAATGATTTCATGCTGATATGTTCTCCGTTCTAGTTGGCATCCCTTCAGTAATAGTATTAAGAGCGCGTGCTCTAGAAGAAACGCCTATCATGTATCATATCACCTTTTCAAGTACTCTTCATCTGGCATTGATCTACCACCTTAGAAGTAAGCTTTTATCCAGCCTTTTCCAAACACAGGAAGGTAAAAGTCGGACCTCAAACTATCGTCCCATTGCCCTCACTTCGATACTCGCATTGAGGTTATCAACAACCAGCTTCTTCACTACCTAGGGATTCATCGGTTAATTAGTGATCACCAATATGGATTCGGCCATTCTCTTTCTGCAACATACTTTCTTTCTAACCTTACCTGCCTTTGGACAGAAGCCATGGAAAAATATAGATAATCTCAAGTGGTCGCTCTTGATATTTCCGAGGCACTTGATCGAGTAGTATGGCATTGTAGCCTTCTTTCCAAGATATCATCATATGGTCTCTTTCCAACCCTTCGTGGATGCCAGCTTCCACTTTGTTCATTATGGTTTAAACTCATCTGCTTTTTCTATTAGTGCCATAACACACCAATATTCTCATATACATCGGTAATCTTCTCTTACTAACGTCCAGTCCTGTTCATAATTTTGGTAATGACAGTACAATCCATTCATCTTCCTTATTCACAAACTCTTGGTGAAGATAATTTAGTAAATTTGAATTCCACCAAAACACTAACCTACCTTATTTCCCAAAGAAAAGTCATGCTTTACTCTACTCTGATGATGATAGCCCAGCCAAGATCAGATTTCACTTCTTGGGTTGACTTTCACATGTAGCCTGTCCTGGCATAATCATATACATCTATAGCATCTTCAGTCTCTAAACACTTTGGTATTCTTTTTCATTTTTAAATGTTACATCTCATCTGCTCAACTCCTAACACTTTATAATTCTCAATCTTAGAATACTGTTCTCATATTTGGGGCAGCGCATCAAATCTCTCTCTCTCTCTAACTTTTCCAGTTTGTTTCTCCTAGAAGCGCATTATATCTTTTCTATGGGTATTTTCCATGGACGCTGATCCTCTGAGATGACTACCACTATGTTTCTACTTCCCTGTAACCATACATGAACACAGGAAGCTAGTCAACATACATACACTGTTCAGCTCCAGACCCACCGAACCTCATTTACATATATCTTTATCCTTGAGCAGAGTGTTTCCCATACAGTTTTTTCCCAAATCTTATAAATCTCCAACTCTTCAAGAAAACCATTCTTGAAGAAAAACAGATTCTTTTTGAAGAAAGAATTAAAAAATAAAAATGCACTAAGTTGCTATAAAATGTCTTAAAGGCAGTGGCAGAGGGCTAGTTTTGATAGTTTGGAAAACTATTTGCAACAGGACAAAATAATAAAATAAAATAAATAAAACTAAATCCGAGAATGCAGAGCCATATTCAGGAGTATTGGCTTCCCATGAATTCAGACTTATGTCTGGTTTTACAAAAGTCATTCCAGAACTGGTCTGACAGTGGCTTGGAATCCTATCTGAACCACAAACAGGAAAATAAGTCTCACATCAATTATTGAATTATAAATCATTAATTTCCATATTCTCTGATATTATTGTTATCAAATATGATTTATTATCCTTCGTTTCTATTCATTATTTCTAGGTGACTATAACAGTGTTAGTTAAAGACTTATGATGAGTATGGGAAGGGATTTCGTCAATGGTTATTGTATTATCTCAATAAACAGCTTATTAAAAAAAGCCTCATACTGGAAAAAAATAGAAATTAAATTAATTGTAAAAAATATGAGAAAGAAATGAGTAAGAAATACAACTTCATAATAGTGAAATCAATCAACCTAATTGGAGTAATTTGGTAGATTTTTTTTCTTTAAATTGACTGTTATCGGTCTACCATCCAGAAGCAGTACTACCAGAAACTAACAACTGAATTCGCTCTTAGGAAACTGTCTTGGAAAAAAAAAATAAATAAAAAAATAAAAAAATAAAAAAATATATATATATATATAAACAAAACTAGACAAATCCGCAATACTCCTTGCTGTTTTTAACGTTAACATTTTAATTTGACTGCGTAGTATCTGTCCATTGATCCACAAATTTTTATACCCTAATGCCAGATCAACATTAGTAAATTCATTATCATGTTTGAACTGCTCGCAAAAACAGTTTATTGCCAGGAGTGAATCCCCCCCCCTCCTTCATTACACAGGGATCATCGGTCGATATATGCAATTTAGTCTGCAATTCTACGATCACCAACATCCACAAGCCGTCATTGTGTCTTCATCTCGGGAAAACAGATGACGCGTTTGGAATGCAGCAAAAACAGTGGCGCTGTTTGGATAGATTGTTTCATTTGTATATTGGGAAATCTTCATAGGCATTGCAATATCAAATCAGAAAGCTAAAAAAATCTTTTTTGTATTTATATTTAGTTTATATTTTCTGCTCTTACCTGAAATACAAACGTGTCTGTAAATTTTGGAGAAGAAACTTTTCGGCGCACTTGACTTTTCTGTATGCAGTTTTCATCCGGAAGCAGGCAACCTGTTACTATTAAATCACCTCCACTGTTTCTTGCTTCTCGACCTTGAATCAGAATTAAACGCAAAGGTTCCAGTAAAATGTAGATATAGAAAAACTAAAGTAATTAACACAGAGTGTGGACTAGAAGTAAAGAACAGAGAAGTCACATTGTCTTAATGTTTTTCTTAAAAAAGCATTAAGAAAATTACTGCTAAACGGGGAATGATATGTCAAACATTATATAAACAGTATCAGATAGTTACGCACCTCGCTATAATCTGATGCTATAAAATGTGTTCTGTCTTAGTCGTAATAGACATTTCTATGTTCTTTAACTTTATGTTTGCATCCTTCATATTTGTCCGGACTGTTGATCTAACTACAGGCAATGCTCACTTAGCACATAGTTCGCTGTTATTGGTATCAAATTGCCTATTAATATTATTTTAATATTTGTAGGTAACTTGATACCAAAAACCATAGAAAAAAGCGAGGCGATTTGCCAAAAGACGATTTAATTTTAGTAATAAACAACTAGCTCCATCCACGGTAAGAATGTATATATATATATATATATTCTTACCGTGTATATACATTCTTACATACTTATATATATATATATATATATATATATATATATATATATATATATATATATATATATATATATATATATATATATATATATATATATATATATATAATAAAATGAAATTCAAAGAAGGTGGAAAATAAATGACAAAGTTCGGAAACATTTCTCACTTGTTAAATATTTTGCCTTCATGAGATTCACTTCCACGTGTCGATCTTGATACCTCATGGAGAACCAAATCCTGCCATATCTGCAAGAAGGTGATGCGTCTTTTCCACTTGTCGGACAGCTGCGACAAAAATTTGTATTAAATTACACTTTTGGTATCAAAAGTCGTAGGTAATAAAATGCTGTATAAAAGCTTGTGATAAAGAAATATTAATACAAAACACTTTAGGAAAACCCTCTCAAATTCCCTATAAACTAGTTGTTTCTCATTAGTAACACTTTGGATACATGATCGGCCACTAATCATTTATACTATAAAAATAGTATTTTTTCAAGGATTCAAGTGATGCTGACCAATCATCGTACAGACAAATACACATGATTTTAACTGTAGCGATTTATTTGAATTAGCTCAAAATGTTTTGGATTTTATTCGAAATTACGAAAGAGATAACTAAGATCATGGGACCAGTACGCCTGTTGATTATTTATGTTCCATGCAGCTAGTCTGTTTAACTGCACCAAAAACTCTAGTTTTTAGGTCTGAAATGCAAAAGATACTATAAGTTGCGAGTGCTGAGTCTTAACTGCTTTTAGGGAAGGTTAATTTCTAGAATCATCATCAATTTACCTGCTTCCAGAGTTTGTTTACAGGACTATCTCGATTTCTTCGTTTTCAGGACAATAAAGCCACGCCATTACCATCCGAGAGTGTCCGAACCGATTCTCATTTGGAAAATACCTTCAAAAAAATTCTTCATTTACTACTAGTGATGACACTCAGATATCTTTTTTCAGTGCATCATGATAATCTGCGCACCTTTAGGTTACTGTTATGTTATACACGTTGGGCTTAAGAAATAGTGAAGTAAGAATTTGGTTTAGTAATTTGGCTAAGTAAGAATCTGGAAATGAATCGTTCTTCAAAAAAAGGGTAAACCTATTGCTCATTTTAAAAGAAAAATCTAAGTCCAATGATCAAAATATTTCTATCTGAATAATAAAATACTTTCTTTTATTATTTTCGGTGCGTAACCACATATTAGTATTAATTTATTCGTCATCCATTCCCACAAAAAAACAATATATATATATATATATATATATATTTTTTTTTTTTTTTTTTCCCCAGAGCATTAGATGAACATGGTTAATAGGAGATTCATACTAGAGTACTCAGAGATTCGCACGATTCTGAAAGTAAAATTATTCTTCCATTTTTTATTACACTTACAAAAGCTTTTACGATTTATTCTCAGCACGAGACATAAAAAGGATATATGAGGAGAGAAATCGTAAAGAACAGCTCCACGGTAACTTTGTCAAACTCGTTATCCAGACAATAAAGTACGCTCCCACGCATTTTGAATAAATTGTGCATATTTACGAGGCTCAGCTTGACTGCTCTGCTTTTGCCTCAATTGATTATCATTCGTTCTATTATGGCAAAAGACTTAAAACGAAATTCAGAGGTTTTAAAGAACGAGCATTTTTATTATAATAGAATAAATTGAATGGTATAATGAGGATAGTAACGTTGACTTATTTTTCAACAAATGACAAATCAACTGATTCAAAGCCGTGGGTTCCAATAGTGACTTGGCAAAAGGTTATGACTTAGGAATCTGGAGTTCTGTATCTAACGGACGACTCTTAACTAACCCGCATTCCAATTTTAAATAAATCTAGCATTTTTGTTCTGAGAAAAACAATACAAAACAGAAAGCTGACGGGAAATTGCTGAAAGAAGTAGTAATAGGAACTCTGTCCCTATATTTAGCAGTTACAGCAGTCTATAAATGGTTATTACAGGCAACAAAGCAATTTGTGTGTTTCGGGTGATCTACTCGTATTTGTTCCAGAAGCAGTAAAACTAACTTACCTATACAACTGAGGCTGAACTTCTCCTATTGAGCAGCGTATTGTGTGAGAGTTTCCAAGAGAATTCCATCGAGGTAATGCTACCGACGGTTGGATATGGCGATGTTGAAACTGATGAACAAGAGGTACATCAACTGATGCTGATTGAAATAATCGCCGATGAGCACTGAATGTATAATCACCAGAATTGTTGCAGACTACATTTGGTGGTAATCCCTTCCTAAGATACAATAAAAGGGAGACTCGATTTATAGTATTTTCACAAATATTAAACATTTTTCTAAAGACAAATGATCCAGAATGCAAAGATGTTTTTAATGTTTATTTTACTTTAATAGATTCATCCAGGGTAAACTGAATTATAAATATACGTTACACAAGGTACGATCCCAAAAACATTTTATTGAAAAATATTTTTATTGTGCAAAATAAATTTTTTTATTAAATAAATAATAAAACACGCAGAAAACACGAAAATGGTCACTTGCATTTTATTTATTAACTTATTTGTTTTTATTATCAAATTTTCTTTACGTTTGGAAACAAGCTTACTGAGTAATCCAGCACAGACGGGAACGAGTCAAAAACGTTTTAAAGAATCGTGGAACTACTAAGTGTATTATGTTGGGATAAAAATTAATCCTTATTTATTCACACGCAGTGAGTGAGTAAGCAGAAAAGTAGATATCGTATTGCAAAATGCAGAAGGAAGATGGGAGTAGCTTCAGAGAGCCTTTATGAGAGATCTAGTGAAATATCTCATAGTTGTGAGGAGTAACACCCTGAGCTTCGGCGCACCTTCCCATGGTAATTTTCCCAGTTCACTTGACATAGGCTGGATTTCTTCGGATACTGTTATCACAACGAATACATCTTAGGTGATGCAGAAGTTGGATGTTAAGATTTTTGTTTCACTTTTATGTCGACATCCACCACGAAATGTTGTAAACCCATAGTATATTACTACCGTAAACGGGTTAAAGAATTTCCTTTATCTTATTAATTTTTTGTATCTTTATTTTGTACATAATCCTTCCGGAACTCTGCTCCAGAGACCAAACATGGAACTTTTGCAAGCCACTTCAGGCCTCCAATAAGCGGGAAGCTAGTCTCACATGAAATTAATCTTGCATCTGAAGACAGTCACAGACATCCAAGTCCAAATGGGGATTTATGGGTTGGAGAACAAATAAGCTAACCTCTCAACAAATGGGGCCAGTCGGTAAATTTTATTTACTTGAAAATAAATTGCATCGGTTCCCACCTTGATGGGATTCAAACTAATTTTCTTTCTAATTAAAAGCGAATGTCACATTTTCCTCCTGTCTGAGCTACGGAGGAAATTACAGAGATTAGTAGAAGTAATTACAATTCTTGGAATTAAAGATAGCTTGGTTCCGTGTATTATAGTAACAACATAATATTCAACATAATGCTGAACTTCTGAGACAGAAATTTAAGCCACATATCAGTGAAACTGATTTGCAATAGTTTTGAGAATTTTATTCCTTTATTGCTTCTTGACTGTGTAGCTCAGTGGCCTCGCCTACTCCCGTATACGGGAATAAAAAGGCGTTAGCTGATTTTTTTTTTTTTTTTTGATTTTGTATGTGTTATCGGTATTTTTTTTTTTAAATTTGATGGGCCAAAAGCTTTACCTGTCTTAGAAAACTATTCTACTGATGTACCATAGAATAGAGAATTCTATTCTATGGTACATAGAGAATAGTGTATTCCGTGCCCATTACACTTCGAAGGATACCCATAGTATAAAAGAGAAGAGAAAGAATTAAGTTAGAAAAAAAATCTAATACCCTTTTGTAGTCCACACATGTTTTTTTTTCTTCCTTCGTAAAATCTCCGTTAATTGCAAGATATCGGTATTACAATTTATTACGTCATCTAGAATCATTTATCCGAGTTTTGCCGATCTTCAACCAGTAGACAGTCAACATGGGTGCTTATGAACGTCTATAGTTCATAAATGGTTTTTATTACCCAGTATGGAACTACCAGCCTGCTTTACTGGAGGCCTAAAGTGGCTGGAAAAGTTACCTATGGTATTCAATGTATGACAGGTTTATTACATTTTGTTAGTGTGATTCATGTAAAAAAATTCAAAAGCGAGTTAGTTTCCAAATTTAACTTTTACATGGGCGATACTCGATTTAGGTTTGTTTTGTTTGTTTAAAGTATTGTGAAAAGTATTTCTTTTCCATATTGATGTTATGTTTTGTCATCGTTAACAGAGAGTGACACCCACACGTGCAAAATGCCGTTCAACAACTTCGTTTGAATGTTAAAGGTAACATTTTCTAGTAATACTTATGGTTTATTTATTTCTCTTTCTTTTCGTACCTCTCTGTCTTAAACTAAATTAATAAAACATAAATATTAATGCGTTGTTATTATAATAAGTTAAACTAAGCTGAAATGTGAGCAATTCCAAAGGAATAATAATATAAAAATCTCAAATGTTTATGAAATTAGCCAGCAGGGTACAGTAAATAATTTCTATGTAAAATGAGATAATTTTCAGAGCATGCGCACTGCCTTTGTAAAATGAAGAAATTATTGCTTTTATAAGTAGCATGACATTTACGAAATCGTCTGCTGATATTATATTTTGAATTCAGGAGAAATTAATTCTCTTCATTTTGTTTACGGAGAAGGATAATGACATTTAAAGTGAATTACATAGAACTCGAGTTTCTATTCTACAATAACATTCTACAATAACATTAAAGCCTTATAAACTTTCTTCGGCAGAGATATTCCATTCATCCACTAGAGGTCCTCGTGAAAGTGAATAAGAGGGTAAAACCAAACATGAATGATATTACGTCAACAATGTGGGTCGATACATAAATACGTAATGTGCCTCTTTTCACTGTTTTTTTCTGTGAATGACGTGTACTACAACTATTTAAACGAAACCATGTATGCAAGCACAAACATGTGAAAGAAAGAAATTCAAAATTCTTGAAATTCTTGCATTTTTTAAAACTCATGAAAAAAAAGCAAGGAAATTTTTTTCCTTCGTCAAAATGTGTGACCGTTCAATCATTTCAGCAAAGAAATCTTGCAATCAAACCATGTTCCCCATTTTTTTTTTGCCACACCCTACCTATCTGGATTAACCTAACATTGAATTTATTATCTCGTAGACTTCTAGTCGTAAAATGTCATCGTTGCATTATATCATGAAAATGACGTGCGCTTGGCGTGGGAAGGTTGTTATGGAAACAGACTTAAAATTAGCATGGAATCAAGAAAACGTGCAGATTCTAACCTAATACTCACATTACTGAAGTGGCATCTGGCAGAATTATCGAAATGGAAACAATGACAAGGAAAGAGAGATAGGAAAAACAAAAGAAAACGATAAAAGAAAACTACAGAATTTAAAAAAAAAATCACACAAGGAAATGAATATCTATGTAGAAGACATTTATGAAAACCAGTATCATTTGCAAGTATCAGTAAAAATGGAAGCCTTTAAGTGAAGTTCAAGCATTCAAGCTTCCATTGTTAAACAAGCGATATATGTGCATTTGTTTTGGGATGGAAGACCCTGCTGTGCATGGTCAAAAAATTCCTTATGCAATAGATGAAGTTATTCTATGAATGAGTGGATGTGTTAACTTTGCATTTGGAATGCCTCTCAGCAAGTAAGGTGAATAACACGAAAAAATAGTGTATGTTTTATATCCCACTTTTTATCTGCCCAGCCTTCGTAGATAGGAACATATTCGGAATAATGAATATAACAATAATAATAGTAGTCTGCTAACACCCCTTATTCCCCAGAGGGAGTAAACAAGGCCGTTTAGTCCTAAATTGAAAACTGGGACAGTCATCTCCACCATTAGTTAATCATAGATAGCTGGTCCAGATATTCGCTGAATATAAAATATTAAAGGTGAAATCTTCTTCTTACTTCTCCAAGAAAATGCTATGACAGATCTACGCATTCTATCGCAAACCTTTTATGCCTCTTCTTGACGTATTCAGATGGGCCGAAAACCGCAATGAAAAACGATTACATAAGAAAATAGGATGCTTGTCGTTAATGAGAAATGAGATGCAGAGGATGCTAGATCCAGATAGAAGAACAAATTAATTTTTTTTTGTTTCATATTGTCGTCAGTTGGAGAAATAATTTTACATGGTGGTAACAGTGGAATTGCCAATGTTCAGCAGCCACTCACTGAATGACAGAAAAGCAACATATTAATCTTTTGAGAGGCAGAATAGCGGAAAACATTTCTTGAAGAAATTATATTTCCCGCGTTATAAGTGTTTACGTTTTAGTGCAAAATATATAGATTTTTTTTTTTTTTATTTACAGGAAATCCGGATGTCGAGTTATTACTTCCCACGAAATCTTAAGTATACAATGGAGGAGTTCCAGAAACCAATATCTTAGAAGAATCTCGAATTTCTTCAGACCTTGATTTTCGAGAAAGCGCAGCACTTTGTGTGTGTGGGTGGGTGGTTCTAGGTACCTGGACTACCTCAAGGACATTCTGAAAAAAGCTACGTATCAAGGCCAACTCTGTATGTTTACCAACTAATTGCGTTCTTTGAATTCTAGAGTAAATTTAATAAACATTTTTAATCTTTTTCCATTCTGCTTAAGATGCAAAACTACATTTTAATTAAAATGCAACTCTGAATTTTTTACACTGGAGGTCTTCATTTTTCTTTATTAACATTGTATTTTTTTAAAACTAGGCGATTAACTCCAAGTAAAGCAATTAAGGTACTCATGATACGAAATTCTTTTTATAAGACGAATGACAAATTGCTGTACCTTAATTTAGCTCAAAGTTTTATATGTTTTGCTGTTCAGAGGTAGACTTTGTATAGTATCTTGTAAATTTCCATGTTTTTGTATCTAGAGCGGGGTTGCTGGATTATCTAAGTATAATCTACTCAGAATATTAAATGCACAGTGAGTTTAGAACGTTTGTTGAGTGGAATTCATTAAAACAAATGCCCCCGTTTTTCTTCAGTAGTTGTGTGTGTGTGTGTGTGTGTGAGAGAGAGAGAGAGAGAGAGAGAGAGAATGAGTGAGTGAGTTGCAGTAATAGAGTGTACCTAGAAGAAGACGAAAGAGCACAGAACGGCTACTTTGCATAACTAAGCAAGGAAAAGGTGTGCTTTGATCTGCCAAGATAGGCTAGCAATAATAAACCAATTAATCATAAAAGGGCATTGCAGCCTGTGAGTACAAACACTGTCCTATAAGAATTCCTATTTGTTTAGTAATTAATTAGTTAATTAGGAATTCATACGTGTGTGTGTGTGCTCATAATTGAGCACACATTATCCTATTGGAATTCATTTTGAGGGAAAGAGGAAAGTAAGAGGAATCTAAAATACTAAAAATAAGATTAAATGAATTGTGAACAAGCTTCCTCTATAATTCAAAACCCGGGCAATTTTTGGCTTGGCTCTTAATCATCGCTTCGCTAGACTGATGCGCACAGGGGAGACTAGATGCCAATTACAATTACATTTGTGATTCTTTGATTTTGATGTATCCAGTCTGGTAACCATTGATATGTGTCAACGTCTCTTCAACATTGTCATCAATAGTAAACGCATTTCCTCTCAGAAATGCGTGTTAGATTATGACAAAGAACTTTCAGAAACATTCTAGACAATAGGATTGCACTATGAGTGCCCAAGTGCAGGTATAGCGAACTAATATAAACACTATAGCGTTCTATAAGCAGCAGCAGCAGACCAATCGTAATCCAAACAATCACAAGAAATTGCGTGCATTATTATTATTAGTGGTATGTACGCATGGGAATCGAGCAAGGTAAAAAAAAAAAAACTTAAATAACTACATTCAAGTTTGTGACACACTCTTTAGACGATAGGATTTTGGTAAGTGTAATTTCGAAATGCAAACATTTTATGGATTGCCCTTGAACTTCATTCTATTTATGCTTACCAGTTATCTTTGAGCGAATCTGGGGATGTCTTGTTTATCACCTTGCCGCTTGCCCAGGAACGCTTCTTATGATAGGCACAGATGAGAAGCACCACAGCAACAAGCGCCGTGACTCCCACGCTAACACCCACGAACACCGGTGATGTTCCTGCAGAAATGAGACAAAAAGAGAAAACTGTTAGCCTGTAAAGGTCACGCTTCAGTAGACGATTTACATCGGCGCAATGCGCTATAACTGACCGAGATTTCTCTACCATAAATCAGCTGAAGAAAGCTCGAAATTGGACAGACAGATAAAGGTTAGGATTAGTGGAAACTGGTAAGTTGATGTGTTTGCTTGGACGCTACGTTAAATCTGTAAAAGATGTTGTAGTCGGTAGGCATCTGATGTAAAGCTGATAAAACGTCTTTTAACAGCTTCCTTGAAGCTCAGAAAGCTCCGAGAATTGCATAACTGTTGTCTGATAGTGGAAACAGAAGCGCTCCATCTTCTCTTGGGTTCTGTTATATTGCTGCACGGTTTATAAGGACAGAAAGTAACACAGCACTTACAACACCATTTATGAAGGTTGAAATAGACTGATGTAATGATTTTAAACATTTTAATTTATTATAGCGATGCATTCGTAGAAGGTTTCAACGACTATTCTTTTCAGAATAAACTTCGTTTCAATTCTTCATTATTTATCTGACGATGCACGTGCCAATATTGAACCAGACTGCTGCGCATCGGATCGATGAATCTAAGTAAGATGTTCATCGTCAATGATTTTAATATTGTGCCGCTGTAAGATTTTGTAAATATTTGGATTTCTTTCCGATTTTCACACGTGATAGCACACCGCAGAATGAAAAACATATGCAAATAATATTCAATGAAATGTATACACTATGTGGTAACATTTGGGTGTCATGTTTTTTTATGTTTTCTACGACAGCTATGATCCTCTAAATGGCACCGTGTTAAGAGAGGGAATAAAAGACGCATTCAAAGAAGGGCAAGGGGAAACACCTTTCCACTTTAATCCGATAGCAGGGTTTTCATCCCGCGTAGAGGCAAATCGACCATGAGAACACACGCAATTTACAGACAAAAAAAAAGAAAAAGAAAAACTATTGGTGATGGGCGATAGATGCGTAGTTATATGTAATGAGAAAATTAAGTAGTAGAGAGAGAGACGGTGTGATGTTTGTGGCGTAGTGGAGTAGAGCGAACTCCAGCGATGAGTTATTGGACTCCTTGGAGGTATCACGTAATAATATTATTATTAACTGATTCAACCTTGGCTGAATAGGCCTAAAAATTCTTCATTTATCTGAATAAACGAATTATATTCTAAGTTGGACACTTTTCTTCAACTTATTCTATCAAGTCGTTTGTTATTTTTATAGAGCATGTCACCCAAAATTCCAAACTTTTGATTTCCTTTCTTTAAATCTTGATTTTGCTATTAGTAGAAATTTCCAAATAGCGAGATCATTTTCTGTGGAGATTTTAATCTTCATATGTTTATAATGTTTAATGTTCATAGCGCTTCCGTAGCGCAACTGGAAGAACGACAGGACGTTGAGTCCTTTGATTGGAAAAAGGCCTTATTCGATTCTGGTCGTGACGAGAGGAATCTTTATATGGGTTTTTCAATTGAAGGTGAGCTTGCTGATCTCATACGGAGGTAGCAGGGTTTTTTTCTCGGAAACTTGGGTTTTTCATCCCATATACAGACAAATCAGCCTTGAGAACACACGCAGTTTACAGATAAAAAATATTTGTTGTTGTGGTGGTGGTGGTGGTGGTGGGAGGTAGATGGCGCTGATGGTTGGTGGATTAAGTGGTGGAGAAGAAGAGTTGTAAAAGTAGGTGCGCTTCCTCGATGAGTCTTTGGACTGTTTGGAGGTGTCACGTTATAATAATAATAATAATAATAATAATAAAACTCCAACTGGCTTAGCAGGTAAAGATTCCAAGTCTTTTGCTGTCCCACACAAAGTAATATAAGTTGCTGACATGCTTATCAGAACACTATCTAATCCTAATCATTCTCCGAACAGTATTATCTCTTCCTCATCAATTATCCTTCTAATTAGAACATTTTTTTTCTTTCCTTCTAGGCAGTTCGGATGACATTAGCGTGATTCCTTGATTCATTTCTTATGTTGGATTATTCTTTCCAGTTTTCTAATCCCATACATTTAGAAGGAATGCATTCCCGATACAATTCTTCTTCTTACGTATAGAAACATCATTTTGCTATTAAATTCTCTTTGGTTACTACAAGAAGTGTATTAAGTAAGTTCGAGAGAAGAAAATAATTTTGCAAGCGGGTTCCATTGAAATTTCAGTCTTCCTTTTTCTGTTTATGCTAAAACTCGAAATGGTTGTAATCAAACTATCAACACATCCAAAACTGATTTCGAAAGGGATAAAATGCAACAGAGTTGCTTGACAGTCATGTTTTAGTCCCTTGCCAAATACATTGGCTGTCACAAATCCTAGATCCACTTATTTTTGATAACCTTTGTTACATTGCTACCCACAGAAAAAACAAGCCATCTTAATTTCCTCTGAAAGAGACCTAAATCTTGTCTAAATTGGATACTAGCAGTCTATGAATTTTTATCCCATTGTTCTTTAGCGCAATCGCACGACATTTATATTGGGTGGAAAGATTTGGATCGAATCCATCTAGCAAACGAAGTTATAAGGGCTTTCAAAGAAGAAGAGTTATCTGGTGTCATGCAGAGGTGACAAAATTTCCCCCTCCAAGAAACTCGGTTTTTCCATAAAGAAAAAGAACAGACAAACTGGTACAAAGAATGAGCACAATTAACTGACAGAAGTTACTGCAATCTTAGCCTTAATTGCTCCTGAGGTAGTAATTCTGACTAAATCGAATTCGAAGTTTCTCAGCATTGAAACTCGTTTTTATGCCACCTTTTTAAATTTATTTCTAATTCCATTGTTATTTATTGTGAAGCTTGGAAATCAGTTCATACTCAACTGATTCTGATCGCAAATTGTTGCTGCATATTTCTTTTCCCGATCCTTTCTAGAATAATGAAGAAATTTACTAACATGCAACTACCAACTGATAAATGATTGGCAGCATGGATTCCGATATTGACAATCAAGAAGAGATCTTTCCATGGTCTACCTTCTGGCTTCTGAAATTAGGTAGTTAGCTTACTCTGTAGCGACACATTATTTTCAAAGATGGATAAATCTCTACCTGCTTCAGACCTTGCAATTAATTATAGGATACTACAGGACCATGCTGTTTCACTTATTCTCTTTCTTTTGTATATCATCGAGCTTCTTCATTTGATAGTAAATCCACCTGATAGCTTTTACAGCACATGTCGTTCTTGTTAACAATAATGCTTGATAAATTCAATCATGTCTTAAAATTACTCAAATCCCTAGAAAAGAATTTGGTTCTTCGGAGAACTCTAACCTCCAATTTTTCTTGACATAAATCGGGACCGGATTCATAGTCGAACAGGGTCCTGCACTTGGTACGTAACATAAATATGAACATTTCATCAATCCGTTGTATTAAATTGTGTATTTTTTTCTGAAGCAAACGCGTTGGCATTTGTGAAAGTTGGAGATTTGTGTTGTGATGGTTACGGTGGTGGGTGTTGAAGTGAAACAATAATGCAGTAACTATGAGCTCTCCGACTAGCGTCGTCAGTCAACATGTGTTTGTCTAGACTCTAGACGAACACTGCTTTGTCGTAACTTTCAATTAGTTCGACCGCAAAACGAAGCAGCTAAAAATTTAAGAGAGTTGAGAACATAATAACTTTGCCGAAAATCGGAGACTGTTAACTCTTTGCAAGTTGTAGCATGTAATATATTTAATAAACGTATTGTTGAATTTATAACTGTTTTTATGTTTCTATCCAAGGTGTGCGTTTTTCCCCTAAGTAATTTGAGACCCTGCATTCGTATCTCACACAGATCAGCCCAATCCATAAATACTGTTTTCAGATTTGAGATCGTGTCCCTAAGGGTTCCCTAAAATTCCTTCCTTCAGTACTGAAAAGAGTAATCATGGTGATAAACAGTGGCGGCTCGTGGCTTGAAATCGTGGGGGTACTGCGACTTTCGAAATATACATACACACTGTAAGTACAGTGTATACTGCAAAATACCAAATTATGATAAAATATCAAAATTATGGTAAAAATTTAAAAAACATTAAACATAAAAAAAATGTTGTTTATTATCGATAAAAGTATGCAGTTTAGTATAATTCAAAATTACTTAAAATAAAATCCATTCTTCTTGTTTTATTTCGAGCGAAAAGGTCAATAACTTTTTTCCTTGATGTTTGTGTGACTGTTGAAGAATTTTTTCTTCGTTGAAATCATCGACAGTGCATTTAACCTTTTTTTTATACCACTCTGTATTAAAACTTCTAATGTTCTTCTTATCATTGCTTGCTGAGATATTTAAATATCGGGTAAAGGGACGGCCTCTTATTTTAATAGAAACTTTCTCAGCGAGAGTCAACTGTGAAAATTTAAGTTTTTCTACTTCACTTATAGTCACTACTGTCACCGTACTTATTTCTTGAGGTCATAATTATCAATAACCCCAATAATGTTCTAAAATAAAAACTATAACAAATGTTATGTCTTTACTTGTAATGTCCAAATATTTAAAGAGACGGAGTAAACACGATAAGCACTACGAATACTCTACTACTGGCGCAAACTGCATATAAACGACAGTGGAACTGCGCGACGGACAGTGCCGCATTACGCTAATAGCTCACATCTCGCTATGACGTGCATATGCTTGCGCGCGTAGCAATATGACACTGCGGTAAACACAATGATGCTAGCAGCCTTCGCCCTCCTAAGCGCTACAAGATGGATTTTTATTATTTTTTAATACAAAATAAGAGAATTGTATAGAACTGTTGATGATAAAATTAAATATTACAAGCAAATATAAATAAATTAATAAATATATTTATATATCGAGAAACACTGGGGGTGCTGCAAATTACCTTTATCTCGATAATTCTCTCTCCAACGAATAGGCCATAGGTTTCAAACTCTTTTGTGAATGTCTTTATATGAAAGATGGATTTCCTTTGGTGTAAAGTCCTACCTCCACTTTGCTTGTTGGTGGAGGTAGGACACACCATAAAAGTCAGCAGACAACATTCTTCTGTGTGCCTTCTCTACAGATCTTTCCATGGTCACTTTTCCTCAGAGTAGACTTGGTAATTTCATCTTTCCAGTTGTTGTTTTTTTTTCATAATTAATTTTTTCATCCTTCCAATAAATGTGTAAATGCAATGTTGTCAGCAATCCTTTACATTTTAACTTCAAAATTACTAAAAAAAAATAAAAAATCCATTTTATTCATATCATCTGTATTTCTAAATTACAACTCGCAGGTCTTCGAAAAGAGCCTCAGTAATTTGTCGTGACGTATATCCTTTTCTTAGAACGACCTGGTTTGGAATTACAGGTTGCCTAAACTTCGTCTGTAACTGTAATCAACTAGAAGTGTTCAAATCCAATATTAACTACTTCTTTCTTTCTCCTAAACTTCCTGTCCATCTATGATATTAATGCACCATAAGGTTGAGCAACCTATCGGATGTGTGACTACTATAAAATACTCGCAGAAACCAAAACGAAAATTTAAAGCATAAAATTTTCCATATTCGGAACACTGTGGTAATAAAGCTTTTACAGGTGGGAAGAAAAAGAAAGGTATACTAATTATATATATATACGTACACACGAATCTAACAACCGAGGTATGGGAGAAGCAAACACTGTTTAAATTCGGACAAGCTCTCAAATGTTAATTAGCTTTGAAGAATTGGTTGGAATGACGGCCAAAATAACTAAAACGATAAGGAAAGTAAATTATCTATTGAGGGCATTCTCAAGAGAGTTTGTCTGCTTTGTGGGAATAAAAACTTGTCGCCTCCATACCAGATCAACATGGATTTGAATTAGAAAAGAAAAGTCAACTAAAGCCATGAAACTACTAGTAACTGTCTATTAATTGCATGCATTGAGGCAGAAAAATTTTTTGGGGGGAGGGGGGGGAGATAAAACTCTAACTACATGCGTGTGTGACTTTCTGACTTAGAGTATCTTAAAGAACTTGTGGAAGTCTCTTTTCTTCATAGAAGGTTACCTACCGAAACGTATGTACTGCATCTTTTTTTCTAATTGTCTTACGGAAGAACTCTGAATTAAGGATTACTAATCGAAAAATCCTTTGATGCCTTTTATTCCCTAAAGGGAATAGGCAAGGAGTCTAGTGGGCTGCTAGTCTCCATCCCTAGCCAATCACAGAATAGCTGACTCAAGGCTGACTTTAATTGACAAACGGGGAGGAGATACGGTAAACTTCCGCCATTTCGTGGTCCTTAACTCTATATATTATAGTCGGAAAAATATCGGTTCTTACAGTAGATATTCTTGTGTTTACAGGATGAAAAACCTGAGTTTCCGGAGGGAAAAGAAAAAAAAAACAGCTTGAGGAGAATTTACCACTAGCTGTATAACACATCATTTGGTCAGTTAACTGAATTCACTGCAAAGAGTTCGCAATGTCCGTAATATAAGCAATATGGATGCAGACTTCTCATTATGAAAACAGTTGGTTTAAGAAGATTTTTTTTTCAATTTGTAAAACTATGGAATTTGTTTCTCTTTTTTTTTAATTAATGCATTCTTTCCCTTAAAAATGTCATTTTACACTTCCTAATTCCTGATGGCAGTAAGCCTCTATACCCTCCTGCATGCGTGTACTACATGACGACACTATTAGACTTTTCATAGTCTAATTAGAATTACCAATGCATTATTAAAAGCTGACAACAACCGAGATAAAAAGTGCTGCTCGATTTAATTCTTTCACCACAATTTTTCCCCTGTTGAAGACGCTGTTAAGCTCGTAGATTTCGAAATATATATATATATATACACCTTAGCAACCAATCAAGGGAAAAATCTTGTTTACATCGCGGACGGGAGATATTATTCTTCTTTTATACATCGGATGTCTGACGATCACATTGCTACCTTAGCAATCAACCGATGATCACTGTATTAGTAAAATTTTGCAAGTATTGATACAACCTTTAAAAGGATATAAATAAGCAGCAAGGTGACTGACATCAAAATGCCCAATGCCTTACGTCATTTTTTAATATTTCCTTCTGCCGTTTATTAAACCTTGCTAGACTTGCATCTGTTTATTAAACCTTGCTAGACTGTCTGGAATCGGTTTGCCTTTTCAACACTGCAATGTTATATTGCAAAGGCAAATTTGATTTACAATGCGTTTGTTTGTTAGACAATTTTTTTTTCGAGGATATCTCCTATGACCGTAAAGAATTTTGTTAACACAGAATGTGAAATACAACCCTTCCTACGACAGACGTTCCAGAAAGAAAGAAAAAAAAATCGTTACCAAGGGATTTTATATAAATTTTTTCAACCCCCAGTTCTGCGTCGCAACCTGTTCGCTTCTCATCTTAGCAGTGCCGATGTGTAAACATCACAGATGTTATTTTTAGCTACTTGTATAATAGCTGCAGTCTACGGAATCCGTTTTGGTTCTTTAATGTATCTCTGTATAGAAAACCTATATCAGTGAGTATCCTTAATGGTGAACATGACTAAAAGTTAAATCTATACACTGTATGGTAGAGAAAGGGTGGGTAGCAGACTTAAGTCCATAAAAAAAAAGTCTCGAATACGGTGTTTTAAATCATAATGTCTAAAAAACGTTTTCTCAAGACCACAGCTAATATTATTATCAATCTACACATCTGACATTAGCAAATGCAAATATATCTTAACATGGATAGTTAATGAGTAATTTTCTAGATGTCACTGAAGCTTATCACTAAATATATCAGTTTTGATTGTTGAATTGTTGTCATTACATGAAGCCTTCATCGAGTCTCAGGACTCATCCAGAGACGTGGTGACAGATCTGTTCATTTGATTACCATTCGAAAGACAGTAAATAAGCCACGAAACAATGAGCATAACCCAAATCAAGCACAAATGTCATCTAGTCAGTTAAAAAACACGTTATACAAATTCAACACGGGCAAAATATAAAACGATTATTAGCGAACTTTTAATAGAACCTTAGCTAAATAAAATCCAAAGCATAAAACAAAACATGCACCTAATTTTCGGTTCAGATTTTGAAAGAATCTTCTATTATCAATAAAGGTCACCGATATACGTCATCCAAAACACATACATGGTTTGTATCTAAAACGAAATTCCAAAATTAAACAGAAAATTCAATAACCCCAAGCCTATAATGTTCCTTCGCAAAAAATATATCTTTTAGTTACCTTTCTTGCATGAAGAGCACGTGCTATTTCCTGTCCATTCAGCATTATCCGGAAAGAGAGACACGTGCGACGGCATCGTCTCTTCGATCCTGTGCTGTGACACCTGTTGTCGTAGTAACTTAGAACTAGAGTCGCTAGAAAACTTTTATTCACATCTGTCGGGCTTTGTCTGGGCACGCGTAGTTAGCAGCGAAGCGACACTGAAGGGTAATGTGGGAGTTTCACATCAGCATTTGCTATGACAATCGATCGTAAATGTTATTACAAAAGCACTGATGCTTGGAACGGGAGCATGGTTCGTTAATTTGATGTTTACGGTCCATGCGAAAGGGGTATTTTTGCACATTTCCTACCAAACCAATATAGTTTATTATATAAGTCAAAAGGGGATAATAATAATACAAAAAAAAAGTTTGGGGAATTTCGTTCACTTCATAAAATCACAATTGAAAAATATTTGAATATAAATATCCGTTTTGAAACCTGCTCAAAATGGACTCTGTTTTAGAAATTCAACCACACAACAAAATCATCTCCAAGTGACTTCTTATTGGGACTGGATCTATTGATTGTGTGTGTGTGTGTGTGTGTGTGTGTGTGTGTGTGTGTGTGTGTGTGTGTGTGTGTGTGTGTGTGTGTGTGTGTGTGTGTGTGTGTGTGTGTGTACGCGCCCAGATTGTTAAAATCGATCCACTCTTCACAAAAACAATTCGTTTGCCGAAGCATTCATCCCGAGGGATGGCGAATAATAACATTGTAGGACATCTCGTATAGGACAATTCAGTTGAAACATGGAATTTCTCTTCAGGTGTTGAATTCGGTCATCTAAGAGTGTTTTGGGATGGATAGGCTTCGATACCATGACGTAATACTTAGAAACCAATCGAGTAGTTTGAACTCGTAAATTAAAAATGTTCGAATGAAACAATTTTATCCACTATTTCTAAACAATAAAAAAATTACTTAGATGTTAAACATTATGAAGAATTATTCGGTGACTCACAAAACAAACTACTCTTTAATTTGGCATACCGATGAGAGAAATCATAAATTATTTATTATAATGTGCTATAAAAATATAAACATTTAATAAAACAAAGACACAAATTTCGAAATTTTTGAGTCCCCATTTGGCTATCGAAATGCATTTATTTATTTTGAGCAATGGGATTTGAAATAGTTGAATTTCCTATCCGGAAAGTTCTCTCTCTCTTTGGAAACAAACAAAACGCATTCGTGGGTCGCAAATAGACCGAGTAGTTTGACTGTAGTATTTGCAATGGTTTCGCAAACAAAGAAAACCGTAGACAACATGTTGTTTTGATGAAACAGTACACCACATCTCAATTTCCCATTTCTCTGCATCTTGATTGACTGAACAGCTTTCTAATTAACTGTAGATAGCCGTTTCCAACCTTCGCTAAAAGAATTCAACTACTACCACATTGGTTCTTCAACATAAATAAAACAAGCGACTTTTTCCATTGAAAAAAAAAAAGGAAATGAAATTGTTGGACAATGTGAAAGATGAGCTGCTCTAAGCTATACGAGATAAGATTACAAAAACATATTTTATTGATAGATTCTAATTAATTTTATCCAGTTCAAAATAATCTTGAAATAAAACTTACATCGATACTTCTGCTACTGCTCAATGCATTAGCAATTTAATTTTTGTTTTATAAATACCTTCAAATTCTGTATTACTTTCTTTTGAATGTCCTCAATCGTATTTCTGGGTGCATTTAAGGTATGTAAAAAATCATTGAAAGTCACCGTTGGTAATTAATATGGATTATCAGAAAGGATGACTTGTTTTTGTTCGTGTTGTTACAGTAACTGCAACCATGCGATTCATGGCGTCTCGCATTGGTTTCTTACCAGTGAAGAATGAATAGTGTAAACTCGAGAGGACTTATTTGAAGCTATCATGTTGGAGGCTTAATGGATTTTTTACAACACTCAAAAAGAATTAAAATAGAATTTAATACCTCTTATATTTCGTCCTAGTCATTAGGACATCTACCGGGATCACAAAAACAATTAATGTAACATGCACACACAAATCTTACAATACTAAGCCCAACCACGTGGGTGACACTAAAGTCATATCTAGGTGGAGCGCCCTCTACGGGCGGTAGTAGGTGGCCTGGAATGTAAGGTGGGACCTCTGGTGATGAGTGTTTCCCGAATCTTCGGAAGCTTAATGAACCGTATTTATTAAGATTTGGTTGGTTTCTGAGAGCTGCTGCTGCTTCTAAGAAAAGTCTCTCTTTCTTGAATTTGCTATGGTAGAGCATGGTGGTTTTCTTCCATGATACTCTGTGGGTGGTGTCCAAAACATGGTCAGCCAAGCCTGAATGGCCATAGTTGTGTTTACAGATGTAAGACTTGTGTTCCTCCAGGAGGATGGATGCTGATCTGCCTGTCTGTCCAAAGTACGCCAGCTTACAGGAACAGGGTACTTTGTAAACTCCAGGCAGCGAAAGAGGAGGGAGCTGATCTTTCGTAGAACGGATAAGGGTAGCAAGTTTGCGATAGGGCTTATATGCTGTGTGTAGGTTGTACTTTTTTAGTATCTTGGCTATTTTTTCAGATGTGCCACGGATGTAGGGTATGGCGATGGCATTTTTAAAATCTTGTTGACGAGACGGACGGGGAATGGGGGAGGAACTGATTATTTTTTTGATACTGTGTTCGCTGTAGCCATTGGAGAGGAAAGTGTTGTGTATGTGGTTAAACTCAGTAGTAAGGGCAGTTCCACTGGAACAAACTGAGCTGGAAACTACTACTGAGCTTAACCACATACATACATGGGAATATTTTGAAGATATAATAATGCTCCAAATTCCATAACAGGATCATTAAATAGAAATGCTCGTACAGGATGTGATTCTAATCAGTAACATAATCCTACACGATATTCAAAGTCCTGAATATCAGGACGATTATCATGTCTTTGTTAGACATATTAAATTATGATTCGTGAAAATGATGATTAGTCGAAATTTAAGAAGTTTATTAATTATATTTCCAGCGTTCATTCGTATAAATACAAGAAATTTGAAATAATTTTCATTAACTAGTATGACTTGCTTACTGCGTTCCTTAGAACCTAAATATTTGTTTACGATAAGACTCCTCAATGACATCTATTTATCTCTGTCATCAGTATTTTCATAGTCTTCTATTTATACCAGCATCCCCTTCCCAAATTACTTAGTTTCTTTCTTGCATAATAAATGATGTTTCATCTCATATCGGCCCTCTGCCTACTGTTAGCTAATGTCTGCAGGCTATTCAAGTATTCAATCTGTCTTCATAATCAGTATTCCACAATCCTGATATCATTTTTAACACTCTCCTTTGTACTCTCTTCACCGTACCAGAATCACTACAGAAACCAGGAGACCAGACCTGCGCGCAATAGTCCAAGTGGTCTTATCAAGGCATTGTAAAGAGGCAAAACGACTTCCTTATCTATACATGTCAACGTTCGTTTCAGCATTCCAATGATTCTCTGAGATGAATCAGCAATTTTGCTATATGGCCCTTGAACTTCAACTTCCCCCATCTACTAGAAACACTAGATCCCTACCCTGGTCAGTTTCTTATAGCATAATCCCTCCAATATAACACGACATTGGATATCTAATCAAGCCAAAGTGCATGACTTTACATTTATTAACATTGAACTGATAGCCATTTTCACATGCTCGTAATTCTAGCCAATTTAAATCATTCTGCAAGTACTGCATATCAGACGCATTCCTGATTACCCTGCCTATCTTTGCATCATCAGCTAATAGCTGTATGTCTCCTGTCAAATCCTTCCCAATATCCTTAGAGCTTACACGTATATCTTTTATACTATTCTATTTCACCATTCCATTGTGCAAAGTCCAGAGTTATTCTACCACTAGAAAATAAATCTGTTCCGTATATAGAGTGCTACAAAAAACATTCTTTGCCAATAAGGTTTAAAAAAAAACTGCTTTTAATGAGTTACTTAAAAAAAAAATCTTAATAGCCATGAGATTTAGAAGGCTATTAAAGTTCTTTTTTCTAAAATTTTGGATGAATAAAAATAAAAGTTTGGCTTCTCCTGTTTTGTCGTTATAAAAATATCGAATATGTTATGACATTAATTAACATTCCTTTTTTTTGCTGCAATATGCTTTCTTTTTTGAATCTAATATTACCAGCTTGTTAACATTAAAATCATTCTCATAGACATGAGCGACAATCGATATTTCTCATTCCGCTTATTTTATTTTTCATCTGAATACTACGTTGTAAACAAATATGATACGACAAATTCATAATTAAGATCAACATAAGCGGATAATAAGAAGTCCTTCACCTTTTTTAAGCATCAGTTGCTGCTGTAGTTAGCCGGGATAAACTTCTGGTTATAAATAAAGGCAACGAACAACAAAGTGATAGTATAAGCAAAACAAACAGTATATTTGCTGGTTCTATAAGAATGCGTTTCCTTTCTCTAACAGACATGTTATGGGCTCGAATTTCAATGTGGGCAAGAATATTTGTGAATGTATTTAGATGGGAGATCATTTCATTGGCAGATGTCAGACCATCACCGTGCTTTACTGGAAGCTCGAAGTGGCTTGAAAAAATTCATCTCGAGTAGAGATTACGGATCATTTATCCATTATATATATTTGTGGAAAACACATGTGAAAAAACTATGTGGTAAACACATAGATATGGAAATTTGGTTATAATAATAATAATATTTTAAAAAAATCTTTGGATGACCTTTGCAGTAAATTATCCCCATTAATTTGAACACTCTAATGATGAAAATCTAAAGCAACCGCAAATTTACATCAAATATGACGAAACTAAGTGTTTAATTGAAATCCACGATACTCGTAAAGTTGATGAGTAGATGTGGGATTCCTTTATTGCAGTTCAACCAACAACCATCAACAAACTGGGAATCTGTAGTCTCGTAAGATATCACGCAAAACAAACACAACAATACCACTCTGAATTTCTACAGAATTCACTTGCACAAATAGAGATTTCTTTCCACAAGTACAAGATGACAATGATGAAGTAGCTCGTCTAAGCCGTTCATTGTACTTTCTTGTGCTGGTGAAATGAGCCGCTTACGTAGACAAATGAAGTATCCGGTCTCATACGGAGGTAGAGGGATTTTCACCCGGAAACTCGGGTTTTTCGTCCCTGAGAACAGGCAAATCGGCCAGTGAACACACACGCACGGATTTACAGTCAAAAATACATACTTAAAATCCCTCACTGGAGGAGTCAGCTAGTCCTAAGGGACAGATGAGGAAAATTGGGGAATCCCACACAACAACAACAATCAGTGATAGCGAATTAATTCACTATCATTGATCCTGTCTACGGCAGTCAATTCGGGCAATCAAATAGCCTTTAAACTTTAGTTTACAACAGCAACAAAAAAAAGTACGAGTTCTTATCCTAAAATTGTTGTTATTAGGGATTAAATTCACTACTAAAATTGTAACTCTCTCCTCCCATTTCACTGACTTTATTTTACTCGAAGAAATAAAATTTTCACTTCTGATCCCTTGCTCCCCCACAAAAATTACTCAAATTCAAAATAGCATTAATAATATTAATATATACTATAAAACTTAATTCGTTTTTTTTTCTAAATTCTTAGAAATGTTTATTTTTTAAGAAAAATAAAATACAACTAAACAAATCTACTATTTCCAGAGCTCACCTTAGATGAATGTCTGTTGACACCAGTAATTATAGATAGCGAAACAGCATTCATAATCCTTATATACTTTCTTTTATCTCAGATGGCGCTATCCACTGTTGACATTAATTGTTTACATGAAGAATGGTATACATACGTTATTACCTTTACTCCAGCATGGTTGGATTGCACTATAAAGTTTTCACGTCCGTACGAAAATTCCTTCCGAACTATCAAACTTCTCACCAAGCTAAAGAACAGAAAAACTGAAGCAGGAAAGTACAAAACCTTTTCAAAATATCCGCCTTCGCAATACTAAGCTTCCGTTTCTCTCTTTCTTCTGGTGCAAGTTTACAACAAGCAATCTGAAACAAGGTGTGCATCATTGTATTATTACAATTACAAAAATAAATAGCTTTGAGAAGGTATAAATGTTCTGGACATGACTCGACATCATTTACTGAGAGCAATGTCGAACTGCATCCCTGGTGTTAGAAGGATAAATAGAGTAGAAGAAAAATGGATGAATCATGACGCTATGCATGAGCTGCAGAAGAAAAAGATTAAAAATAAATAAATAAATAAAATCAGCTAACGACTTTTTATTCCCGTATAGGGAGTAGGCGAGGCTGTTTTTAGCCCTGTCTAACTTTTGGAGACTGAGTGGCAGTTCAATCTCCACTGCTACCCAATCAGCGATAGCTGGCCCAAGGCTATCAGTAATTAAGTGGCACGCGGTGAAGGGAATGGCTCAACAAGTGCCGCCATCTCGTGGTCCCTAACACTTACACAATATATTTAATGTGTGAAATGATGTGGGTTCTACGGTCGATTTTCTTGAGTTTACGGGACGAAAAACCCGAGTTTCCGGGAGAAAAAGCCCACCTGCCAGAGATCGACTAACTCGGGAACCGGTGGAAAAAAAGCTTGCAAAAATTTCCTCTAGTCATCGACTAAACTCGAAACCAAGTCTTCCTTCGTGCGGTCAAGCGCCGTGGTGTACAAACACCACATCCACGGAGCTACACAGGGTCAGTATTTTGACAGTGTATATACCATTTTATTCCACGCACCTCTCCTCTCCCCAAATTTTGACAATAGGAATTTTTCCAGGTAGCAACATGGGTTTGTTAAGGTGAGATTTCTTTTAAATGACCTTTTACTTAAATAAACTTCATATGCAGTGGAACACTTGAAAAAAAGGATATAAACCACATATTTGAATACTGATAAACAACTAAGGCGATTTAATTACGCAAGGAAAATAAAATTGTAAAATTCGAACAGAATTCTGTTAAACATAAACAGATCACCACGACCACAAGATGGTAACCTTATACCTGAGATACGGTGTCCAGAAGAATATGTTGAAGAGCCTTCGACTGAGGAAGCACTTTGTTTGAAGTCAAGAATGTCGTTAAAACTAAAAAATAACAAGACAGACGATGAAAACAAAATTGCAACAAAAAAGGAGGATCTCCCCTTAACAAGTGGGATTTATGAAGTTAACGTGGTGAAAAGAGGAAATTCCAGTGGACTGAAATTTTGTCCTATTTTTAAGAAACGAGATCCGATGTTTACCAATAATTACAGAGATATCTTCTGACTGTTCGACCCATTCTGAGTCTTTCTTTCGATCTCTGTTTTTTTTTCTTGCAAGGACAAGGTTTTTTGCCTCCAGGGAAATCTCTGGTTTGTCACTCAGCATCTCAAAACAATAAAAATAAATAAAATAATAAATAAATCTCTCTCCTGAAAATCCACAGCTTGAGTAGCTATCAGGATCGACAATACCCTAGAAGTCTAGGATGCGAACAACTTTAGAAGGACTTTTCAATTAACGGTAAGTTAGCGTACGGAAGTGGCAGGTAAAAATATACAAGGTATGTGTTCTACAGGAATATTCATTAAGTTTTGAAATACAATCTGAACTTCGCCAAGGATGATACGCTCATTTAACTTGTTTAATCCACTACTGGGGTAAAGTTATTAGAAATTTGAATGAATAAGGGAGAATGAAACTGAATGGGGAGAAATCCTCTTGGCTTATGCTGATAACATTGTTAGCAGGGCCTCTCATCACAATGTTATACAAACTACAAATAATTTAAGGGAAGTAAGTCTATGGGCTTGTCACAAACTAGGAAAAGACTACAGGATCTATCATAATATCCAACTTTGTTGTTGATAATTATATCCTTGAACAAGTGGAAAAATTTTAAATATCAAGATCAGTACTAACAATTAATACTATTCATCAAGAGACAGAGGGGAGAATTACGAATGCCAGTACTTTTGCAACCATACGACTTCTAATATCCAGATTATTACCAAGAAGATTCAAAGGAAAACTATACAAATACTTACACTCAGTATAAATTTGTGTTGTGAAAAATAGTCAACAACGAAGGGAAATAATATAAAACTTATTATTTTGAACGAAAAAGTAATTCTTTGGCCATGTTTGAAGGGAATGAATGACCAATTGATCAAACTAGTACTTACAACTAAAATTGACAAGAAATGACCTGCAGGAAGACTCCTCGTAGCAAGATGGATGTTTTGAACATCTTATGCCAGATGTAGCTTAGATAGAGGACAATGTTAAAATCTGGTAATGGTAATATTAAATACAAATCTATTAAGCTGTTGGCGAAGTATGCTTTCTAATACAGTATTATTTGTATTGGAGACAGAGATGCTTGGACAGTAATTCTTTTTCTTAGATTTCACAATGGTGTTTGATATTTATTGCAAGAAAAACAGCTGTTGAGTAGAATGGGAAGAGATTGGATTGTCACTTGATAGCCTGGAAGCAGGGATGATTGTCTGATATAAACTAGCAAATTGCGAATATCATGAATAATATACCGAAAACAAAAATGGGCAGCGACGTGGGCCAGCTATCTCTGATTGGCTACCGGTGGAGATTGAACTGCCTACTCAGTCTCCAAAAGATAGATAGGGTTTAAAGGCCTCGCCTACTCCCATATAAAATATTTAAAAGGCGTTAACTTATTATATTACTATTATAAAAAAGGGGGACATATGGCAGTGTGCCACAAGATATATTAAGAGATTATTGTTTATTATACTCACAGTGTATCAACGATATAATTCAATGTTTATATCTTTCTTATAATGGGATTTGAATAGGATGGACCGTTGGACATATCAATGAGAACGGCTCGATATTTCCAAGTGTAAATTCATGCACTTTTGAAATTCACAAGGATATATTGTCAAAGTTATAAACCTTACTCAAAAACGTTGCTGTCATAATGATAAGAAGGAACAGAGAGGTGTCACTCCTTGCGTTACACCTCTCTGACACAACTAGATTTCCATGAACAGATCTGGTCAGCTGGACATCGGGATAATAAATGAACATTAGAGAAAGTCTAGAGACGAATGAATCATGTCGAAGTATCTAGAACAAAAACTATCCAAACCTGAAATGTAAATAAATATTTTATGAAATAAAATTAATTATTTGCAGGTCAAAGTTTCGCCAGCTCTAGCTAGCATTATAGGCACTTGAACAATACACATTCAGACAGGGAACGAAATGACCTCGAGAACACGAACAGTCACGTGAATGGAGGACGATAGTGGCGCTCTTCGTAGCAGTGTTATGTTATTGATGCTGAGCTGTTGTTGGCGCACTTCCTATCTGAAAAGAAGACAGGAAGTGCTCCAACAACTATGCAAGATAACATCATCGGTTTTATTGCAATTAACCGTGATTTGTAGAACTTGTGACTGGTGAACAGTCTTTCTAATTTAAACTGGGATTTGTGAATCACCCTGGGTTTTTTAAATGTGTATTGTTAGAGTGCCTGACTGTCCGAATTACTGAGTTCCACATTGACAGGAAATACTGTAGAAACCTAGCATCCTCCTTCCTCCCCATATCGATAGTTAACTTTACTCACATCATCATCATCAGCAGCAGCAGATGATAATGAAGATTTTTGAATTCCCTTTTAAGCAAACCTATTGCGGAAACATTTCCATTTTAGCAGGTTCCGGACGAATGAAACCCATCATTGTAAATCTTAATATTATTTCAGATAATAATTATTATAATAGATTCCTAACCTACTCTGACAAACGATTGATCCTATACTTCTCTTCTATGTTTCAAAGCCTTACATCATACTTACAAACAAATTGAAAATTGTTTTTGATATAAGGTCAAAGTAGGAAGTCTGTCAGTGGCGGCTTGTACAAGCACTGCGACACTGCAGCACCTCCAAGTAAAAAATGAAAAATTTAAATTTTGTTTGTGTTTATAAATAATAACAATGCTTACAACATTATATAAATGCAATACAACATGTTAAAGGTTACAGCTTATGTTTCGACATTGATTGAATAGTTAATTGTTGGAATTGTTCCATTAGCGCTTTAGATTACGAAACAAATGCACTGCGATCTAACGCAGTGTCAGAATTATCAAGTTCGATCAGTTCTGGCTAGACTCGCCGATATTCGTTTGCTCTTGTCACTTCACGTAACAAGCGAATCCGACACTGCACTTCGAGCAGTGTAGCTACAGATAAATCATATGCTTACGTGCGTTATTTCTGTGTACGGTACTTTTATTGATGTGAGTTCGTAGTGAGGGTCAAATATTTTTAATAAAGCACTTTTTTTAATACGTAAATTTACTTATTAATAAATTAGTACTGATTAGGAAAAAATGAATTATTCTTCTTATTTTGTATATGCAACATCCCCACTTAAAATTTTCACCGGCCGCCACTGAAGTCTACATCATTTTGACGTACTGAATTTGAAGCTCAAAGTAATCCTCTCAACCTTTACTTTTTTTTTAAAGGAATCACGATTTCGTCGATATGCTAATTGTATTTCAGATAAACGTGTATCACACGCATATGCTAAATTACTTAGAGTGTAAAATGTCTTTCGTGTATATATGGCATCAATATGGCATCCCTAATCACTGCTGAATGCCTAAAGAAATAAGTGACACATAACTATTGATATCCTCTGTTATAATATACAGATTATATAGTTTTTTTTTGTTTTTTTTTAAACCTCTTCATGTTCGTAAATGAAGGATACACATTGCTACAGTATACTGTGCTTGGCAAGTCAATTTCAAAGTTTATATCTACTAAAACGAGCTTGACATATTCACGAAGCACTTAGTAACTGGTTGGTTACTTTCCGAGAAAAGCGAACACGTATATTGCTTGGAATGGCTGTAGAAATGAGACTGAATGCATCCATTATACAGCGACATATCTGCACACTGCTTACGAATATACAAGTTTCTACACGATTTCTAGGAAAGTGAATGTGGGAGGATTATATGAATAATGGATAATACCGGTTAATAAAAATGCAAGTGAAGTTCGAAGGTAACATTCTTTTATTGAGTGGACCTGTAAAATGGAATGCAACTGACGTACGTGAGTTTTGCTAATAATATTGGATTCAATAGCCATTGAAAGTCATCACCCAGGGGATAAATGTGCCAAGTCGTAGAAATTATATCGTATTCTTGATTTCATTTTTTTTTTATGTGGTTTCCACTCACTAAAGATTATTAGTAAACCTAGTGCATTTGTATGTGGGTGCGATAAGGATTTTTTTTCATATATATATATTATTTATTAATTATTTATAAATAATTTACTTTTATTTATTATAATATACTCTTAAGTAGTATATATATATACAGGGTGTTCGGGATAAATTTGACATATTTATAATTAATTATATTTTTCCGTAAGTTACATGTATTAACACAGACTTCTCTTCATTTAAAAGTTTGGACCCTTCTTCATTCATATACAAGATGTCAGAAAGGATGGATAGCTGGAACCCACCTGAATCATGGAAGAGAATAACTTGTATCATGATGATTCGTGCCCGCCATCAAAATAAGGATATTACGACTGCTGCCCAATGCTCCATGAATACAGTAAAAACAATCAGGCATGAACTAGAGACTTGTAATGGTGACTACGAGGATGTAGCAAGAAGAAAAATCCCTAGCAGACGATCTGATTGCGTTCGTACAGCAGAATTCCTCGCAAATCTGCAGGAACAGGTGTTGAAGAACCCTGGCATTGGAATTCGGGCTTTGTTCGTGGAGTTGCTAACTGTAGCCAAGCCCTGGATAACAAGGGTAGCCAATGGTAGGCCGTATGTATGGCAGCAGGATTCGGCCCCTTGCCACACCTCTGGGAAAAGTCAAAAATGGTTGTCTGAAAATTTCTACGACTTCACCAGTCCAAATGTTTGGCCTCCAAACTCCCCAGACCTTAACCCCATGGATTATTTTGTATGGGGCGCAGTTGAAAAAGACACCAATCGCACTTCCAGTAATACAAAAGCCCAGTTAATGGATAAAATTAAAACAGTTTTTGCGGCCCTTCCCAGGGAGACTGTAGCATCAGCTTGTTCGAGGTTCCGAAGCAGAATTGAAGCTGTGATCGATGCTAATGGTGGTTATTTTGAGTAAATCTTGTTGATAGTATTGTAATTAACTCTGCCTGTAATGTTTTTTTGTCAATTCATTAAATTTAATAGATACAAAGAAGATTTTCTTTTTCCTTACGAAACTGTCAAATTTATCCCGAACACCCTGTATATATATTATGTTAATTTAATATAAATAATTAATTTATTAAGTATATATATAATTTATTAATTATGTATACTGTATATATATATATATTTTTTTTTTTGCCTTTAAATATATATATATATTTGTCTGTTTCCTATATATATATATATATATATATATAGGAATTTTTGGCCTTGGTTAGTTCTTCTTGGCCACAGGTTATTGGCATTAGTGAGACATGGCTAACAGAAGATGATATAGTTAGTTGGATAGAATGTGAGGGGTATAGTGTATTCAGGAAAGACAGAAAGAAAAGAATGGGGGAGGAGTGTTATTGATGATAGCTGATGAAGTGCAGCCAAAGACAATAAAAGTTCAATATCAAGATAGTGAAAATAGCACATTTGAGGTTATCTAGTATGAGATTGAGGTCAGCAGAACAAAATTGACAGTTGGGTGCTGCTATAGACCAGGCGATGGAGACAGTATGCATAGGCAAATAGATTCAATGAGTGGAGGCCAGGTAATTATTATGAGGGAATTCAACTATGGTCACATTGATTGGAGGGAGGAGAGGACAAATGGGAGGAAGAAAATGAATTTTATGCAGTTACTAAGGGATAACTACCTGAGACAGCATGTAATGGAATATACTAGGGTTCGGGAGTACTTGACCTAGTAATTGCATCTAAGAATTTGACTGTAATGAATATGACCACGTTGCCACCAATCGGTGAGAGTGATCATAAGGTCTTGACCTGGGAGGTGGCTAAATGTGTGGAATTTTCAATTAAGACAGGGTACATGTGGAATTACCGGGCTGGTAAGTATGAAGAGCTTAGGAGATTGCTTGGATCAGTGCCACAGCATGTTAAACTGCAAGGGCTGGATGTTGATAGTGCATGGTAAGAGGTTAAGGAGCGTTTGAGGGAGGTAATGGCTAACTGCATACCTAGAGTCCGGAGAGTAAATCAAGTGGGAGTTAAATGGATGAATAACACCATTAAGCTTGATCTGCAGAAAAAAAAAAAATAAGCAATTGTGGATGAAATTTAAGGAGAAAAGTGACTTTCAGGCACATGAACAGTACAAAGCACAATGTCAGAAGGGTAACTAGTGTTGTAAGAAAAGCTAAAGCAGATTATGAAAGTAAATTAGCACTGCAAGCTAAAGTGAATTCCAAACAGTTCCTTCGATATGCTGCAAGTAAAAGAAAAAAATTATACAGCAAAATGACTCTAAGGAATGCCGATGGCAGGGAGGTAACTGAATCAGATGAAATAGTAGAATTACTAAGCGAACACTTTGCAAGAGGTATATCATCCAGGCTGTGATATTGCAGGAATGAGAGAACGAATGGCTGACAGGAATTGAAGTAAATGAAATGGAGGTGAATAGTATATTACAGAACCTTAATGTAAACACACCTGTGGGATTGGATGGTGTACCAGCTCGAGTCTTACGTGAAGCGGAAAAGGAATTATCAGTCCCTTGACCATATTGTTTAATTTGTCTCAGCTCTGGGTTAGTCCTGAGGGGGGTGGAAAGAGGGGAAAGTAATTCTATTACATAACGGAGGTTCGAAGACTGCTGTTGCAAGTTACCGACCGATCAGCATATCAGGAATCGTTGTCAAGGTTTCGGAGCTATTAGTCAAGAGTAAATTACAGGAATGGATAGATAAAAATGGGATACTGCATGGAGTACAGTTTGGTTTTGTGAGGGATAGATCATGCCTCAGTAACTCGCTCACGTTTTATAATAAAGTGACGGTTGAACTGGATAAGGTAATGGATTTATAGCGATACTGCTGGACTTTGCTAAGGCCTTTGACAGGATACCATAGAATTCTAATCAGTAAACTGCGGCACATGGGGATGGATATAGGGTTGGTGAGATGGATAGTAGGGTGGTTGATGGAGAGATATCAGAGAGTAGTTTATTCAGGAGTGGAGTCCAAAAGAAGGTTTGTTATTAGTGGTGTGTCGCAGGGTTCTGTTCTTGGACCACTGCTATTTAATTTGGTCATTAATGATATTGGAAATAATCTGAGAGGAACTGTTCATTTATTTGCTGATGATGCAAAGTTGGATAGAGCAATAGTGAATGCACATGATGTCAACATTTTGCAGGATGATTTACATAGATTGGCAGTCTGGGCTAATGAGAATGGATGTCGGTTTAATGTAGCAAAGTGTACAGTTTGGGGTGAAAAAATTAGCAACAGTATATCACATTGATAGAGCTGTACTCCAGGAGGTTGACGAAGCCAGGGAGTTGGTAGATAGGGAATTGAAGTTTAGGGGCCACATTGCAAAAGTGGCTAAATCAGCTCATCAGATCACTTGGTTACTGAGGAATACTTTGAGGAGCAGAGATAAGCAAGTTATTGTTCCTCTTTATCGAGCCTTGATAAGACGCCATCTTGATTACTGTGCCCAGATCTGGAACTCTGGGTTTCTTCTTGATGGGGAGGAGGTGGAGAGGATCCAGAGGCGAGTGACCAAGATGATAGCAGGTCTATGGAATGAACCTTACGAGAACAGACTGAAGATCTGTGGGTTACAGAAATTGGTTGATAGGCGGAAAAGGGGTGATATGATTGAGACATACAAATTACTGAAGGATTTTTACAAGATTAATTCAGATGAAATTTTTCAGAACAGATCTGGTGATGGGAGAACTAGGGGTCATCCATGGAAACTGAGCAAGGATGTAGTTAGCAAGAGTGTTAGAACTACGTTTTTTACTTGGAGAGTGGTGAATGAGTGGAATAAGCTGCCGGAGTCTGTTGTGAGTGCCATTACTGTGAATGAGTTCAAAGCAAAGTATGATAGATACTGTGCGAATGCTGAATAGTTGTTCTTAATACGATGTTTAGGCCTCCCTCGATGAGTCTAAGGACTCCTTGGAGTTGCCCATAATAATAATAATAATAATAATAATAATAATAATAATAATAATAATAATAATAATAATAATAATAATATATCCACTCTATATATATAAAAAGATATGCCGAAATTTGAAATATTTTTGCCACGTTTTTTGTTTCTTCATTGTTTAGAGCCGGGTAAAGCCGTTAATCTGATAAGCCGAAATGTGAACCGTTTTTATGTCACGTTTTTTGTCTTTTCATTGTTTTGAGCTTGGTTAAGCCGTTAAGTTGATAAGCCGAAATTTGAAACGTTTCACTTCCAACGATGTGTTTGCCTTCATGAAAATAATTTGTTGGACGTTTCAAAACAATGGAGAACCGACTTTTCCAGCCCGGAACTCTGGGTTTGGCGCCGGGGGATGGGGCAGAGCCCACTAGTATATATATATATATATATATATATATATATATATATATATATATATATATATATATATATATATATATATATATATATATATATATATATATATATATATATATATATATATAAATATTTTTTAAATATTTATATTTATATAAATACTTAAAAATGAAATATTTATTTTAAAAATAAGTATTTTTAAAATAAATATTTTAAAATAAGCATTTTTTTTTATATTTCATTAACAGAAATAGAATGATAAAATAATTTTAAATTTCATTCATCATTGTCAGGAAATAAATTGTAAAAAAAAAGGTGGACAATTAGCATTTTAATACTTCTGTAGTAATAATGGCACAATGGCGATTATTATGAGGATGGTCTGAAAAGTTCTCAGTCTAAAATTTAAAAAAACGAATTTATAATTTCAAAATTATTTTTACTTTTCATCATGATCTTCTTTAGGACTAATACATTTATTCAAGCGATGCTCCAGAGCCATTATCACGTCCCTGTAGTGGTTATCAGTAAGATTAGCAAAATAACCCTCTACAGCTGTAATCACATCTTGATTCGAAGAAAACCGTTGATCAGCGAGGATGAGTTTTAGTTTTGGGAAGAGATAGAAGTCATAGGGAGCCAAATCTGGGGAATGGGGTGGATGTTCCAACAATTCATAGTGCAGATCCCTTAATTTTCCCATTGCCAAAACACCTTTGTGGGAAGGTGCATTGTCCTGATGAAAGATGTTTTTTCTTCTGCAAACCAGGTCTTTTCTCACAAACCTTTTCGTGTAGTCTGGTTAAAAGATCGGAATTATATTCCCCGGTTACCCTTTTCAAGACAGTTAATGAACAAAATCTTCTGTCCACTGATTTGACTTCTGTTTGGATTCTTGTGTGTAATGGTGAATCCAAGTCCCATCCATAGTAATAAATCAATGCACAAAATCAGTTTTATTCTTGTTAAACTGCTCCAAGCACTGTTTAGAGATTTTCATGTGAGCAAGTCTTTGATCTGCTCTGAGCGAGTGCGGCACCCATCTTGCGCAAATCTTTTTCATTTGCAATTCTTCATGCAAAATATATCCTACACGTTCTTTTGAAATCCCTATAGTCTCAGCAATTTCAAGCACTTTGACTGGCTGGTCATCCAATACCATATCGTGCACTTGATCAATGATTTCTGGTGTTGTTACACTTTTTGGACGTTCATCACGTGGATCATTTTCATGGCTAGTACGGCCACGTTTAAACTCGGTAGCCCATTTCTTAATTGTCGAAAACGAAGGAGAAGAATGCCCATAAACGTTTATGAACTTTGAATGAATTTCTTTTGGCGTTAAACCTTTTACAAAGAATTTTATAACCGCAGGATATTCAATTTTATCCATTTCAAGGGATACAGACAGTTGTATAAACCAAAAAACTTGATAGAATGACTTGCAATTTCACGTGGATGCTTATGACAGATGTACCAACTTAGAAAAAAAATCTTGCCGATAGTGTTGCCATCTATGGTCGAGGCCGAGAACGTTTCAGATCACCTTCGTACTACAGAAAAAAAGTAACCTAGAACTAAGAGAATTTCTGGGCACGGTAGTTTAAATGGGGCCTTATCACGGCTCGATATAGAGGAACAATAACATGTTTGTCTCTGCTTGTTAAAGTATTTTTGAGCAACCAAGTGATTTGATGAGCTGAATTAGCCACTTTTGCAATGTGCCCCCTAAACTTCAACTCCCTGTCCACCAACACTCCAAAATCCCTGGCCTCATCAATCTCCTGCTAATCTTTTCACTCCAAAATGCATAACCTTACACTTTGCCACATTAAATTGACATCCATTTTCCCAAGCGCAGTCTTCCAAACTATCCAAATTATCCTGCAAAATTTTGACATCCTGTGCACTCACAATTGCTCTACCCAACTTTGCATCATCAGCAAACAAGTGAACACTTCCTCTAAGATCCTTTCCTATATTGTTATTGAACAAATTGAAACGTAGTGGTCCAAGAACAGAACCCTGCGGCACACCACTATCACAAGCCGTCTTTTGGACTCCACTCCTGAATAAACCACTCTGGTATCCTCCATCAACCACCCTCCTATCCATCTCACCAACCCTATATCCATCCCCTTCTACTCCAGTTTACGGATTAGAATTCCATGTGGTATCCTGTCAAAGGCCTTGGCAAGGTCCAGTAGAATCACTGTAAACCCATTATCCAGTTCAGCCGTCACTGTGTTATAAAACGCGAGCAAGTTACTGAGGCATGATCTACCCTTCACAAAACCATGTTGTCCCCATACAGTATCCCATTTTCATCTATCTAATCCTGTATTCTTCTCTTGACTAATTTCTCCAAGACCTTGACAACGATTCCTGATATGCTAATCGGTCGGTAATTTACAACAGCAGTCTTGGAACCTACTTTATGCAGTGGAACTATTTTCCCCTCTTTCCACCCACTCCGGACTAACCCAGACCCAAGACTCAAATTAAACAAAATGATCAAGGGTACTGACAATTCTTTAGCCGCTTCACGTACGACACGAGCTGGCATACCATCCAATCCCACTGATGTATTGACATTGAGGTTTTGCAATAGACTACTCACCTCCACTTCATTCACCACAATTCCCGTATAATCTACTGGTTCATTCATTCCTGCAATGTCATCACTCTTGCAAAGTGCTTGCTCAGTAATTCAACTATATCAACTAATTCGGTTACCTCCCTACCATCGGCATTCTTTAAAATCATTATGCCGTATACATTTTTTCTTTTACTTGCAACATATCGAAAAAACTGTTTAGGATTCTCTTTAGCCTGCATGGCCAATGTTCTTTCGTAATCTTTTTTTTTGCATTTCTTACTACACTCGTTACCCTTATGGCCTGCGATTTATACCGCTCATGTGCCTGCCAGTCACCTTTCTCCTTAAATTTCCTCCATTGTTTCTTTTTTTGCAGCTCAAGCTTAATGGTGATATTCATCCATTTAACCCCTACTTGATTTATTATTCGGATTCTAGGTATACAGTCAGCCATTGCTTCATGCAAACACTTCTTAACTGCCTCTCATGCACTATCAACTTCTAGCCCTTGCAGTTGTACATGCCATGGCACTGAACCAACCAATCTCCTAAGCTTGTCTTACTTACCAGCCCGATAATTCCACATGTACCGTGTCTTAATTCTAATTTCCACACCTTTAGCCACCTCCCAGGTCAAGACCTTATGATCACTCTCACCAGTTGGTGGCAACGTGGTCATATTCGTTACAGCCAAATTCTAAGATGCAATTATTAGGTCAAGCACTCTCTGACGCCTAGTATTTTCCACTACATGCTGTTGCAGATAGTTATCCCATAATAACCGCATAAAATCCAATTCCTTCTTCCCATGTGTCCTCTCCTCCTTCAAATCAATGTTACCATAGTTGAAATCTCCCATAATAATTACCCTCCTTCCACTCATTTCTTCTATTTGCTTATGCATACTATCTCCACCATCTATTCCATCCCCTGGTCTATAACAGCACCCAACTGTATATTTTGTTCTGCTAGTTTCAGTCTCACACCAAATAGCCTCAAATGTTCTCTTTTCTCTATCCTGCAGTTCCACTTCTATTCTCCTTGGCTGTAGCTCATCAGCTATCCTAATCTACTTCGATGTATTGCTTCTCTAAACTAGAAACCTGAAATCTGAAAAGGAACTAGGAGTAGATCATACGGCAATATCATGTGTAAATATTTTATTATGGTTGCATAACATAACTGAGAGGGCATTCGCTGAAGATCAAATTCCAGATGACAGCTGCAGGCTGTCATAGTGTCATCCATAAAAAAAGGGAAATAACAGAATGTGAGAATTCCAGAGGAATTTCCTTAATCGATATCCCCAGTAAAATTTGTGCAAGCATACTTGAGAAGAGGCTGCTAAACGGTGGAGGCGGAACTTGAAAGACCAATCTGTTTAGTCTGACAGGAATGTAGGGATCAGATTTCCCCTTTAAGACAAATAGTTGAGAATTATCGAAATATTACAAGGATTTGTATATAAGTTTTGTAGATCTGAAAAAGGTATACGGCAACGTCGAGAACTTTTTAAAACGAAACTTTTGTTACATGGAGCCTTGTATATAACAATGCAGTCTTCATATATAAGTTACAACTCATTAATTAGAATTGAAGGAAGTACAAGAAAGCCGTTTGATGTAAAATCCGGTGTAAGGCACAAACACTGTCTTCACTCTTATTCGTCATCTATATCGGTCAGGTTATGAAGAAAAATTACAGCAAACCTAATATCAAAACTAAAAAAATAAAAAAAAATATCATCTAACACCTTTTATTCTCATATGGGGAGTAAGCTAGGCCGTTGCAGCCCTAACTTTTGGAGACTGAGTGGGCAGTTGAATCTCCACTGGTAGCCAATCAGAGATAGCTGGCCCAAGGCCAGCTATCTCTGATTAATGATACTAATGATTAATGACTAATACTTAATGATACTAATTAAGCGGCACGTAGTGAAGAGATGGCTAACAAGTGTCGGTATCGCGTGGTATGTCACCCTGACACAATATTTTCGATGTCTGAGAATAGTGAGTTCTACGGTCGATTTTCTTGAGTTTATGGGACGAAAACCCGAGTGACTGGGAGAAAAACCACGCTTGCCTGTGCCAGAGATCGACTAACTTGGGACCTATCGAAGAAAAAAAAATCTAGTCTGTGACTAGAATCGAACCTAGTCATTTTTTGAGTGGCTTAGCTCTAAGAAACAAGTGCAAACACCACCTCCACTGACCTACAAAGGCTAGAATGAAATATTGGTCGTAATCAAATTCCTGATTTGTACTGTGAAGAGGTTTACAGGATACTATGACAGTACTACATGATGAAGTTTATATTAGTACACACACACACATACACACACACAGGCATGTGTATAACTACATCTATCCTTCTACCACTCCGAATGGCACGTTTGGTATTGTTAACGTTTGTTTTCTCTTACACTGGTGTAGGTTTAGAGAACCTTTGTGGGGACGCATTTACTGTTCTTGTTTGTTGTTGCAAAAAGGATAAGTTGAATGATTTTTCTAATGCTGCAGTTGTTGTACGATGAATCGTATGTAATACGCTTACGAGAAAAGGCATTAAAATCTGAGAAAAATCCCTCTAATTTAAAACGCCTATGAGTCTAAAGGTGAAATGGATGATTGGAACTGGACCAGAGCTCTAAACAGATGTTGTAGCAGGTGTTCATGGTAGTTCAGATAATGATACAAGTAGCTCAGTAGAAGTGGCGTGTGCTTCAACAGTACTAGGCCGCCTGAAGAATGGCTACGAATTCAGATGGTGAACCAGTGTGAGACTAGAGATTGGCTAAAGTCAAGCGGAGGTAGCCAGATAGTTTCACATGTCATTCCGTGGTTCCAAGACTGTGGAACCACTTCCAGAAACAGTATTCTGAAGATCCAGTGAAGGAAGTCCATGGGCTACAATCACAATGGGTGACCAATATCTGCTTGCCAAAACAGATGTGCTACCCCGAATCAACTATGATCTGACCTCGCATCAGCTGCAGGAACATTGATATCTGCTTCCACTTTGGGCTGAAGGCTTCACGAAGATGGTATGCTGTGAACAGATGGCTAACAAGTGTCGGTATCTCGTGGTATGTCACCCTGACACAATGTTTTCGATGTCTGAGAATGGTGAGGTCTACGGTCGATTTTCTTGAGTTTATGGGACGAAAACTTGTGTCTGGGAGAAAAACGACGCTTTCCTGTGCCAGAGATCGACTAACTTGGGAACTGGTCGAAAAAAAGCTTAGAAAAAGTTTCTCTAGTTGGGCTCTTTCTTCTGGCGGTTTAGTGCAGAGGAGTGTATACGCCACTTCCACTGAACTACAAAAGATATTAAAACTAGAGATATTCACTTTATTCAGGCAGAATGTTTAGCGAAGATGCCAAATTAAATTTGGAAAAGCAGACAACAGAATAAGCAGAGTTGGCATGGTGGGAAGCCACCTGCTTATATCTATATGGAATAAGAGTGAAATTAGTTAAAACGCTCAACTAGTAGTATACAATACAGTGTTAAAGCCAGCTTTAACTTATGGATCAGAGAGTTGAGTTAGAAATAAAAATTGATCAATCGCTGGAAGCAGAACCGGCGCCAAGGTCTTTGGCGCCCGCATGCAATTTCTATCTAAGCGCCCCTGTAACGATCCTGGCGTGTGTGGTTCTTTCACGATAATAAAAATTTAAATTGTTTGAAATTTCTTAAATAAATTTTGACAGAACAGCCACACGTTGGTTCGCTAAATGTAACGAACCAGGGGTGTTGACTAGCCAGGATAATCGTTAAAAACCGGAATATTCAAAAAATTCTTAAAAGTTAATGCAAATTTTGACAAAGCCAATTCACTTTAATCGTTGAATATAATGATACAGGGATTATATTCGGGCCTCCTCACCGACCCAAATCGCTAACAAAATTAAATTGAATTTTAATTAAAGTTAAAATTTATTTGAACTAAAGTTTACAAAATTCTTTCATTTTACAAGTTAGTAAATTCTTAGTAACTTGTAAAAATTTTTTAATAATTTTTATAAGTGGAACTATCTTTTAGGAAAATAAAAGAAACTCAAGATAGATGGGAAAATAACAAAAGAATTCAGAAATAATTAGAACATTTACTATAAGTATTCAAAAAATAACATCTTTACAGAATAACGTAAATAATTAAATTACATAAATATATTCAATTTTTTTTTAATTAAAATTTCAGGGTTTTTGATTTCATATTCGCAAAATTAGAAATAATGGTCTTAATGTCTAATTCCGCACATATATCATTTTCAATAGCTATTAACTCCAAACTAACAAGCCTTTTATGTGACATACTTGCTCTTAAGTAGGTTTTAATCAATTTCAACTTGGAAAAGGAACGTTCACCGCTCGCTGATGCTCGTAGTCAAATTGTCGTGTCTTCTTTCGTCGTCGAACTTCCGTACCAGTTTTAAATTCTTCTTCTCCATCCACCTCTTTTAGAACTTCTTTAAAATTTGTATCTGATCGATACTTTTGTAAGAATATTTTTAAGTTTTCGACAGATTGTAAAGCAAGTGTAATGCTTTACAATTTGTCATATTTTTGTCTTGAAGCATTTCACTCAGAGGTTTATTCTGTTAAGTAAATCATGCCAAGTTATACGTGAGCAAATAAATATATAGGCCTTTATTTTAGCACATAATGTTTGTGCTTCATACTGAGTTTCTTTATTAAAATTTTCATTATTTAAAATTTCAAAAAATGCATCGTAAATTTCTCCTAACTGATATCGTAGAGGGCGGATTGCATTGATTTTACTTTCCCATCGCGTTTTTGATGGCTGTTTCAACTTTTAAATTTTTTACAAACTTTAAAAGGATTTCCCAATGTTTGTAAGAGAATGAAAAGAAATTGTATATTTCTTGAATAATTGCAAAGAAACTAATTGTATCTGCATTCACTTTGGCTGCATCGTTAATGATTAAATTTAGAGTATGAGCAGCAAATGGCACGTAAAAAGCTCGAGGATTTTTGTTCAAAAGGAAATTTTGGAGCCAATATTTTTTTCCCGTTCATATTTGCCGCATTGCCATACCCTTGATCTCGCATGTCTTCAATGGGGATGTTCCATTTTTCCAGTTGTTCCATTATTGTTGCACATAAACCACGTCATGTGGAATCTGATATATCTACAAAACCTAAAACGTTTTTCCTGATCTTGACAATTCCATTGTCACAGGAAACAAAGCGAATAATAATGGTCATTTGTTCTGTTTTACTTACATCAGGTGTGCAGTCTAAAATTATGGAATAATATTTAGATTTTCGATTTGATAATAAAATTGTCCGCGAAAAGCTAAAGTTTGGCTACCAAGGAATTTTATAATTTCTTTATAATTCAAGCGTTCTAAAACACTCGTCCAATGTTTCTTTTCCATTTCATACATGCTTTGAGTCTGGCAATCAATAGTAGTTTTGATTATTAAATTTTTATCAAGTTCCTTCCATTTTAAGAAATTTTTCATGTGAGTTAAACTAGTCTCATGTTTATGCAAAGTTTTACTTAAATTTCTCCAATCGTTATAACCCTCTACAAGACTACTTGATTCAGTAGGTGCAAAACGTTTGCAACAAAAGCAAAAAACAGAATTTAAAGTTTCGGAATAAATGAGCCATGTTCTTGGCACGAGCTGCCCGTTTTCCATTTTTCTATTATAATACGTGTCGCCAAATTTACGACCTATGTATCTCTGGGATATATTATATTTTTCTTTTGAACAGGCCCCATTTCAATTAAAACAACTCCTAATTTTTCATCAATATTTCCCCATTCACCTGGATCTTCTAAATTTACAGAGACAAACAATGTGTTAGTTTCGTGGTCAACTACAACTAAATTTCTTCTAACTGTTTTTCACTTAAATCATGCGTCTTGTTATCTTGTTCAGTTGCAATAGTACTCTCATGAAAACTGGATGATATGCACGGTTCTTCAACTCTAATTTCTGATGTATCGAGTTGGTTACAATCTGCATCAGAATATTTTAATATTTTAACAAATTTATTAAGAGCCCCAGTTTGTTTCTTAATAACTGCTTCTGTCGCAGCATGACGCTTACGATTTTGTGCACCGGAGAACTTTTTTTTTTAAATTTTTGATTCCATTTCTATTTTATACACACATGAAATTATTACACAACACGACACAGAGACGAAATAATAGTCCGCACTGCGCTGCTGTCGGTAAAATTCGTTTCTGCGCATAAAAACCGTTCACCGTTTCACTTCAGATAGGCTGCAGTAGACACAACATTCTGCAGCTCTCGCTGCGAAATTGTAAACAGCCGGCTGATCAAAGAGGCGACAATATACAATTTTTTTTTAATTTTTATTCAGTGTATCCGGCCTTATTTATTTTAATATTGATCATTCTAAGAATTTTTTTGTTTTTATGATAAAAATTTTGTTTCCTAAAAATGAACTTATTAACCATACCCCGGCAGCTGCGCCCCCTTCGTGGCGGCGCCCGCATGCACCGCATGCTCTGCATGCTCGCTTCCGCCAGCCCTGGCTGGAAGCCATAACTTGTATCCCTTTGCAACGTTATATAAAATGGAGCTGTCTCTTCACTGCATGCCACTTAATTAGTGACAGCCATTGGTCAGCTATCTCTGAGTGGTTAGCAGTGAAAATTGAACTGCCCACTCAGTCTCCAAAGTTAGAACTAAAACGGTCTCACATACTCCCTATACAGGAATAAAAGGCGATAGCTGATTTCTTTATCTTGATGGAAATAATAGAAAGACATGTAACATTGCATTAAAAAATGTTCGAGCAGAGCTAATTTTAGGGATACTGTTGCTTAAACAGAATGCCAGAAGTCCTGGTGAAGACTAAGGTGACAATATTGATTTCTTACCAGTGACAGATTAACTTGAAATAATATTGCTGATTGGATATTAATAATAATATAAACTTCATCATGTAGTACTGTCATAGTATCCTGTAAACCTCTTCACAGTACAAATCAGGAATTTGATTACAACCAATATTTCATTCTAGCCTTTGTAGGTCAGTGGGGGTGGTGTTTGCACTTGTTCCTCAGCGCTAGGCCACCAAAAAAATGACTAGATTCGATTCTAGTCACAGACTCGAACTTTTTTCTTCAACAGGTCCCAAGTTAGTCGGTCTCTGGCACCAGGTTTTTTCTCTCAGAAACTCAAGAAAATCGACCATAGATTCCACACCATTTCAGATATTAAAAATATTGCATTGGGGTTAGATGACGCGAAATAGCGACATCTGTTAGCCATCTCTCTACTGAAAATTATTGCTGATCTTGGACAAGCTATCTCGGATTGGGTACCAGTGGAGATTGAAATGTCCACTCAGTCTCGAAAATGTTAGTGATAGTCTTGAGCCAGCTTTTTCTAATTCTCTAATTGGCCTCTGGTAGAGATTGAACTTCCCCCAGTCTTCAGAAAGTTATAGGGCTAAAACAGCTTCACCTACCCAATAAGAAAATAAAAAGGCGCTAATGTTTTTAAAAAAAAAATCAGCTAACACTTTTTTCTTCCTGTATAGGGAGTAGGCGAGGCCGTTTTAGTCCAATCTAACTTTTGAAGACTGAGTAGGCAGTTCAATCCCCACTGGTAGCCAATCAGAGATAGCTGGCCAAAGGCTATCACTAATTAATCGGTACGCAGTGAAGGCGGTGGTGGGCTAGCAAGTGCCGCTGTCTCATGATCCCTAACCCTAACACAAAATTTTTTAATGTCTGAAAATAGTGCGAGTTCGACGGCCGATTTTCTTGAGCTTTAGGGAGAAAAAACCTGCTTTCCTGTGCCAGAGATCAACCAACTCGGGAACAGGTCGAGAAAAGGCTTAAAAATGTTCCTCTAGTTGGTGGTGAGATATGAACTACAGGTCTTTCTTCGTGCAGTCAATCAAATAGAGTGCAAACCACACCTCTGAGCTACACCGGCTCTAGGATTTTTTTTTGTTTGCTTCTTCTAATTTTGATCTGGAACTAAAAGATCATCTTAAATGTAATTGATAACTCAAAAGGTGGCACACCAATGAATTTCGAAAATGATTTATGAGTTCTAGTGACAGTACGAGTATATTAATTGATTTGAATGAACCTTTGATTCCTTTGATTTGCAGGGAATAAGCGAGGCCGTTTAGCCCTAACGTTTTGAGGGGCAGTTCAATCTCCACAGCTAGCCCGAGATTATCGCTAACAATATCCAGCATCCAGTGAAGAGGCGAGTGACAAGAGCCGCCATCTCGTGGTCCCTAATCCTAACATTATATATATTTATCGCCTCAGATTGTGTAAGTTCTATGGTCGATTTTCTTGAGTTTACCGGACGAAAAACCCGAAATTCCAGGAGGAAAAAAAAATCCTGTTGCCCGTGCAGAGATCGATTAACTCAGAAATCATTCAAAGAAAGGCTTAAAAAAATGTTCCTCTAGTTGTCGACTAGCTTGAATCTAGGTCTTTCTTTGAGCGATCAAGTACTGTGGTGTGCAAATACAGGTGACCTTGATTTAAATTAGATCGCTTATTCATACATTGCTATCATGTGTGGGATATTGTTAGGTTTAAACCTAACTGAATTATTATTATTTCATGACATTTCCGGAGTCCAAAGAGTCATTGAGGGAGGGCATCCTACTCAACAACTCTCCATCTCCACCACTTATTTCACCAATTACACCAAACCACTGCTACCATCATCATCTACATCAGGGGAGAATGCTGGTCTTGAAATTCACACTTGCTCTTGTTATTATTCAGGAAGTGAGAGGTGTGATTGAAGTCTGATTAGCGGAATAATGAATTACTGACCATTTGAAACTATATATTTAGAAATTTATGTACATTTAGTCATACAAATACAACATTTATTTTACAAATGATATTCTGTCTTTTTCAATTTAGCTACTTGAATACAAATTCTACTCTACGGTTCTTCTCTATGAACTGGTGAATAACATCGTCATAAAACGTTAGTTGTAACTTAATTTTCCCAAGCAACATGCACACTTGTAAAGGCTGGCTGAAGCTCACTGGATAGAGCTACTTTGACTGCGTATGGCCTGTGTTTAAGACGTGAAGGGAGCGGAAATGGCTGTGTGTGCGCGCACATGAAATCAGAGTCCCGCAGCGAGGACCTAGAAGTGCCTACAATCCAGCAAGCCAAGGTAGCTTTGACTAGACGAGCAAGCATCGGCCTTCGATACACAATGCAAAGCTCAATTATTGCCGTGCAAGCTTAAGACGTCTTATGTCTACAAAAGTAAAAGCCTAAATGGAATGCTTATAAATGCATGCATTTATTAACAAATAAATATTACTTCTTTCTCAATTAATGAGCTTGCGCAGCAAGCATGGAGAATTCGCCACTGATGTACATCAACACCATCTACTCCCCACTACAACTACCACTAGTATTTTTTGGTCTGTAAATTGCATGCTTTCTGTAAATTGAATGCTGTCTATGTGCAGGATGGAAAACCCTGCTACCCCCATATAAGAGTGGCTAACTCACATTCGATTGAAAAATTCTCTTGAAAAATTGAAATATGTCTCTCGAACGAATTTAATGTCATTAGTAATCATAAATGTGTACAAGTCTGTCACTAAAAAATACACGTGTGTAATAGATAAACAATTCCATCATTAATGGAATCTCCGAAACAATATAATAAAACACTTTTGCCTACCTTATTTCCTGTCGATTAACTGTTTTCCTTAGAACATTCCACCAAGGATAAACCTAGCTCACTATCTTTTTCAGAAGATAACTTTTTTTTGTAATTAACATCTGTTAATTATGTTAGAGGTCCACACTAAAATACACAATGTTTGTCAAACCATAACTTAAACTTTGTTTCTGTATTCATCACACCTTGAGGAAATACATTCCACTTACATGTGATTTTCATTCTGTTGTTAAAACCCTTCATAAAAAAAAAAAAACTTCTAGGGTTGGCTTCTTGTTCAATGTCCCCGTTTCCCTCAACCTTCGGAAAAAAAGTTATACATTAATTTAGTAAACAGCTATTAGTGCATGTCTTACTGAATATGACATATCATCCTTCTCCTATCAATCAAGCTATGAAGAAATGGTATTCTTTTAATCTATCTTTATACCCAAAATCAGATCACCAAACCTGCATACAGCTTTCCAAATCTAGCCTGATCGAGGCCTTGAACAGATTTGAATCGACTTTCTGTGCAGGCAGATGAATGGACTAACTGCCTGCACAGAAAGTCGATTCAAATCTTTCTGGAGGAGGACCACATTGCATTTGCTCACATAGCCCCCCCCCCTCCCAATTTTGCATCATTGCAAACAACTGTTTTTATGTGATTCCTACCCATGAAACATTGTCCACCTGTAATGCATTAGTACTGAGTGGGCTAAGAGGTTGTTTGTGATTAAATGTTTTAAAATTTCTTTTTTTTTTTTTAATTTATATCTAGTATTTTAGATAATCTGGAAATCCTGCTTTAGAGAGCACATATGCAATTTTTTTCAAGTCACTTCCGGCTTCCAATAAGCATAACAGTGGTCTCATACTGGTTAATCATATTCATCTCCCACCTAAGGTCATTCACAAACATCTCCCAATAGGAGAGAAAAAATGACTACTATTCGGATTTTTTTGGTCAGTTTTATTTTAAAACAAAGTTATGCCAACTATTTTCACCAACTGTGGCTGATGACTTCATCAGGATAAAAGATGTATAAAAATAGTAAGAACGCTTAAATGCTAAAAACTGAAAAAAAAATCAGCTAATACCTTTTTATTCCTGTATAAGGAGTAGGCGAGGCTGTTTTTTAGCCCTATCTAACTTTTGGAGACTGAGTGGGCAGTTCAATCTCCACTGGTATCCAATCAGAGATAGCTTGCCCAAGGCTATCTATCACTAATTATTCGGCACGCAGTGAAGGCTGCTAGTAAGTGCCGCCATCTGGTGGTCGCTAACCCTAACACAATATATTTAATGTCTAAAAATAGTGTGGGTTCGACAGTCGATTTTCTTGAGTTTACGGGACGAAAAACCCGAGTTTCCGGAAGGAATAACCCGCTAGCCCGTGCCAAAGATCGACTGACTCTGGAATCGGTCAAGAAAAGGCTTAGAAAAAGTTCCTCCAGTCGGCGACTAGATTTGAACGCCTTTCGTCGTGCGGTCAAGCGCTGTAGAGTGCAAACGCCACTTCTATTGAGCTACATCCGCTCCTGCAAAAAACTGTTAACACTAAAACCGTAAAATAAACCGAATACAATTGTATTTTTTATAAAAGCAGAAGAACGCTTACATCGTACGCATTGCGCGTGTATGATCTGCTAGTTGTTGGATAGGAATGATTTGTAGTTGACGGCAAAATTCAGTTCTGGCATGTTGAAAGATGTAATATGGGTCTTCCAGATCTCGGGAAGAATCAGTTCTTGGTTTCTATTAAGGTTTTGTTTTGAACGAAGACCTGTTGTGGCTTCTTTTATAATTCGGGAGCAGAGGTCCTCCTTTAAGTAGGGCATTGAGCTTTTATCCCATTCTATAATGTGATTAGTCATAGCAATATGAAAGGCTAACCCCAATTTGTCTTCTCTATTATTATTGACGTCTCCTATGTGCTCCTTCTTCCTGATTTCAAAACTTCTTGAAGTTTGGCCAATATAATTCAAGCCACACGAGCAGGGTATGTTGTAAACTCCAGCATATTTTAAAAATGGATGACTGTCTTTTGGAGATCCTAAAAATTGGCGAATGGTCTGTGCAGGTTTAAAAGCTACTCGCATACCATGTGGCTTGAGGAGTCCGGCAATCTTATTAGAAATTGTCCCTACAAACGGAATCCCAATGATAAAATTATAATGTATATGTTCAGGTTGTCTTTGTGTATGGGGGGGGGGGTCACAGAAAAGTATCTTGTGGATCAATTTCTTAGGATAACAATTCTTTGTAAGATCATTTGATATCCAGGAAAATTCAGCTTCGAAGTCTTTATCATCTGTCGTAATGAGAGAGGCTCTATTTTTTAGCATGTGTACAATGCTGAGTTTTTGAGAAATATGGTGTGAAGAAGTAAGTGCAGGTATCTACCTATATTGGTGGGTTTGCGATAAACTGTAAGGTTGATACGTCCATCTATTAATTTCTTGATTAAAATGTCCAGAAATGGTAATTGGTTATCTTTCTCAAGCTCTAGAGTTCTATCTGTCCCAATATTATTTAACAATACTCACTTTAAAGCATACTTAGCTTTCCTCTACTGCAATTCAGCTTCTCCACAACTTCCTCATTTATATCTATACACTTACTCATCTCCTATTCAACTCCATCTATTCTGTTTTAAATATCAACTTGTTATGTGGCAATCTGTCAAAGAGCTTTACAAAAACTAGACATACTACTACACAGTAGTGATTCACACCACAAAACTAACGAAAAGGTTCCAACAAATGTATGTCCCAGAAACCATGCATTTCCAAGATACAGTCCTTTGCGATAGAAATGAGAATGACATGCAAAGCAGATTGATGCAGCTTGAAGAATCATAATTATACCATAAATACCATTGAGACAAGGTTAACAGAGGTGATGTGCTTACAGGAATTGAATGGGATGACTATAGCATTTTTTGAAAATACAGAAAAGATGAGAGGAGGTGGGGTATTATTGATGATTTCAGAACAGTTATGTTCTCTCAAAGTACAACTTAATGATAGTGGATTTGAAGCCATTTGGTGTGCAGTTGTGGTTAGCAAAAATTTTAGACATTTACTGGGATGTTACTACAGGCCTGGGAATGCAGAGGGAGAAAATTCTGAAATGTTTAGACAGATGCAACTGATGAGTGACAGGAGGGTTGTCATAATGGGAGACTTTAATTATGGAAGGAAATATCATGCATTAGTAAGGACATCTATTTCCTTGAGTTACTCAGGAACAAATATCTTATGTAGCATGTAGTTTAGGCCACATGTGGGACATGAGTGTTAGATTTAATATAGCATCTCATACACTGATGACAGATATCACCGCAATGCCACCAGTTGGGGAGAGTGATCATGTGGTTTTGACGTGGGGAATTACTAGTCAGGTACAGGCTTCATGGAACAAGAGAATTGTGGATTACAAAACAAGGGACTACAATAAATTAAGGAAACAGATTGGTGATGTGCAGTGGCTCGATCAGTTGAAAGGGAGAGAAATCAGTAGTACCTAGGACTTGGTCCACAATAAATTACTTATGGAAAGGTAAGATTTTATTCCTAAAGTTCGAAGAATAAATGAAGTAGGAGTGAAATGGCTGAATCATGAAATTATACAGGAACTTCTAAGAAAGAGGATGCTATGGAGGAGGTATAAAGAATAGGGTACCATTAGCAACATGAGGAGTATACGGTGCAAGCTATGGAAGTTGACATGCGTAATAAGGAAAGAGAAATTGACATATGAAAAGAGATTGGCTGAAGTAGCAAAGCAAAGTCCTAGAGAATTCTATAGTTATGTTACTATTAGAAGAAAGGATGAATATGGTAGGTTGACTTTGGTTGCTGCAGATGGAACAAGAGATACATCTGTTTAAGATATAGTGGAAATGTTTAATTAGCATTTTTTAGTGTATTTCATGTAGGAAGGCTAAGAGCAGTGTTGAATAGCAACATAAAGGAGTGCAGACAACTGACAGTATGAGATGGGAAGTGTTTAGAATTTTAAATAACCTTGACGTTAATAAGGCTGTGGGATTTGGATGGGATATCACCACATATATTAAGGGAATGCAAAAGAGCTGGCCATATCCTCGACTTGGTTGTTCAACATTAGTCCAGCAACAGGCACAGTCACAAAAGAGTAGAAAGAAGGAAAAATAGTGCCACTGCATGAGGGAGAATCTAAGTCAGTAATGTCAAACTATAGGCTAATGTGTATATCAATTGTAGTGGTGCAGCTGTTACAGAGGCTGCTTAGATACAGAACGCAAACGTGGATTGATGAGAATGGAAAGCTTTCAAGAGCAGCATGCATTTCTTAGGGGAGGGGGAGGTCATGTTTTAGTAACTTGGTTACATTTTATCATAGGGTGACTAGTGTACTGGATGAGGAAGATACTTATACAGTGATTTATTTGGATTTTGGCAAAGCATTTTTTTAAGTACCACATGATAAATGCTGTTGAAATTGGGTAAGATGAAGTAGGATAATCATTTGGTAGCTTGGTTACAAGGCTAGTTGACTAATAGCAGCTAGAAAGTTGTGCACGAGGTACAGTGTTTCAGATAAGGAAGGTGATAACTTGGGTGCCACAGGGTTCTGTTCTGGGACCAGCGCTGTTTAATTTATATCTTAATGATATAGTTCACAGTGTGAAAAAAGACATTCAGTTGTTTATAATTAGAAGAAACACACGTATAAACCACAGTGAAAATTATTTAGATTATTTTCATGAGATTCTATTGTAATCATGCGCCCTAACTGTATGTTATTCCTAATTTTGTTTAAATACTGTACTGATGATGTCCTAAGATACTTAGGATGAAATATTTACAATTAAATAATTTTCACTGTGGTTTATACGTGTGTTTCTTCTAATTATGAACGCACCACAGGTTTCGTTATTAAAAAAAAAATTCAGTTGTTTGCTGATGATGCTAAATTAGGAAGAGTAATACCAGGGAGTTCTGATGCATTGTTGTAAGAGGATTTGAATAGGTTGGTGCTTTGGGGCTGAAGAATGGGGATGTCATTTCAATGTTGCTAAGTGTAAAGTTATGCAATCTTGCCAGAGAAGATGGAATGAGCTTTATCACATTGGAGTAACTTTGCTTCAGGAGCTGGAAGCAAGAGATCTGGGCATGTTGGTGGATAGGGAACTGAAGTTTGGAGTATTGTAATTGTAAGGGTTGGCCAAAAAAAAATAGCGCTGTTATAATGCAAAGAATGCTGACATGTAAGGATAAGTTGCTAATTAGGGCTCATTTAGATTTCTATGAACAGATTTGGACACCTGGCTATATCAATGATAAGGAAACATTGGAGAGATGCAGAGGTGAATAATCAAGACTGTTTCAGAACTCTGTAATAGTGAGTACGAGGACAGATTGAGGGAATGTGGTCTTCAGAGTTTGGCAGATAGGAAAAGTAGGGATGATATGATTGAGATATATATATATAAGCTAGTGAGAGGAGCCTACCAAATAGACACAGTTGGGATAACTGCATGGAATAATGGGTGATGTAAGAACTACAGGTCATCCCTGGAGACAAGGGTCAAGAGGAAAGAGGTGAAAAATAGATTTTTTTTCCCTTGGCAGGTGGTGTGCAAGTGGAATACATTGCCAGAATGGGTGGCGAGTGTTCCAACACTGAATGTGTTCAAAGCAAGGTATGATAGTTAATGTGGTCTGTGAGTATTCGACCTCCTGCGATGAGTCTTTGGATACCATGGAGGCTTGGAAGCAGTGGCACACCTAGAAGGGAGGGGCAAAGGGTTCTTCTCCCCCAAAAAAGAAAAAAACACGAGAAAGTTTTCCAAAATCTTTTCTTAATTACAATTCATATTTTTATTTATGTTGTGTCATGTCTTCTGTTTCTATACTACTTATGAATTAGCAGTCACATAACGTGGGAATACCCTATAGCTCCCGGGAATCACTACGGCTGTGAATGCAAGGCGAATGAAGTAGCACTCAGGCGGACCAAGTGCTACTTCGTTTGCCCGAGCCAAGCCAGAGGAGATCATGGGTATTATGTATTGGCGATCACTGCAGATGCTCAGTCATAAGTTGCATGTAATGTATAGTGTGTATTTTCAAATCGTCTACTCAACTCCCCCCCCCCCAACATTAAATCCTTGAAAGTAATATTAATCATACTATAAACAACCAGAATCACATGCAAAGACGTGTTCAGGTTTGTCCTAAGCAGTAGTAGTTGCTATCTGTTTCAGTGTTTCTAAGTCATATGCCAGTTTGGTGCAATGGAGAATGAGTTCAGGTTTACTGAATTGGCAGATAAGCACTTTTATTATGAATATTCCAAGAAATGTACATGTAGCAAGACAGCTTTATCAAGAGTCTTTCCCTGGTCATCAGATTCAAAGCTTTCAAGTGTTCATTAATCTTCATCATTGCCTTTGTTGAGCGTGGCACAGCTTCTACACCACAAAATAAAGGACTGGAAAGAAGAAACTTAAAACACATTGCAAATCCACACTAGCATGTAGAGGATTGCAATGGAGGATATTTCCTAAGAGGATGCATGAAGTTAGCCGCATGAAAAGTATCTTTATCCATACCATTTCTAGTGGGTTCGAGCACTTTTACCAGCTCTCCGGTGTGCTTTTTTCTTTTTTTTTTTAAATACAGATAAGGCAATGGTCACTCAAGATGGTATTTTCAATTATTACAACAGTTGCATGCGAGACAATAAAAATCAAAATAAAATCAAATCAAAATGTTATTCAGTACTGACAATGGCAGGAAATCTCGATCCAAACTTGGACAGGCATCTTTGGAGACAGATTAACAGTCCACGAGTCCTGTAATCCATTTAGGGAAAACGTCAAGAAGTCGTAGTACTATGACTTCTTCCACAATCTTGTAGAAGACATCTTCTGCCATGTGCTCATTGATGTTCCCTTGATGTGCGAACATCAATGAAGGAGAAACTTGTAGTACATTATTATTCAGGCCTCCATGGAGTCAAGAGACTCATCATGGGAGGTCCTTCTTAGGCTACACAAAATCTATCACGCCACTCCTTGAACTCATTGACCATTCTTGCTCTCGCCATTCTCTCAGGCAATGCATTCTACGATTCAACCACCCTCCACGCAAAGAAACCACTTCTCACCCTCTTGCTCACAGCTTCCTTTCGTAACTTCCAGCAATGACCTCTTGTCATCGCTCCTTCTTGCTGTTCCACCAAGCGAAAGAACTCCCCAATGTCCACCCTGTATCTACCTCTCAACAGTTTAAAAATATCGATCATATCACCTCTCCTTCTATTCACCAAACTGTGCAGTCCATATTCCCTCAGCCGATCCTCATAACTGATATAGTAGTCCTAAAACCATCTTTGTTATCTGCCTCTCTACCCTTTCCACTGTTAATTTATCCCCTACAAATCCTGGGGATCAAATTTGTGAACAATAATCTAAGTGTGGTCTGATCAGGGATACATGCATGATAGAACTCCACTACACTGCAGTGATAAGATCCAAGAGTACCGTGATCAAAGGTTTCCGAAAAGATGGATTGATTGGGAAGTTTTAAATACATGGCCACCTCAGTCACCTGACCTAAATCCTGTGGATTTTTATCTGTGAGGCCATTTAAAATGTTTGGTGTACTCTATCTACTGAGTAACGCTGATGAACTTCAGAAATATATTACATATGCTGCCATTAGACACCAGCCCCTTCAAATTGTATAGCTGGATGGCAACAGAGATCATTTTGAACATTTACTGTAAGGTACATTCACAGGCAGTACAAGCTTACGACATGTTAAGTTTCGTATGGTGAATTTTGTTGTATAGTGAATCATTTCCCTCTTCCCCGTTTTTAGATGCATGTTATTGTTTAATAATGTTTTTAAGCAAGTATATACGTCATATATACATGAATGTCGTAAATATAGTATTTATTAATGTCAGATATGCAAATGAAAATTTTTTAATAATTTTCACAAACAAAAAGTTATTCTGAATAGCTTAGCTTGTAGGGAACAGGCCAACATAAGTTTGGTCATCAATCTCCACTATTAAAAGTTTTTTGTATTTCTACAATGAGAATGCAGTGTATGAATAACTGCAGTATTAACTAGTGTAGCATGGACTATATATCATTTTTACTTCACTTTGAATTTTATCTTTGTTTTCAACAGCTGTAACAACAGTAGTGCAAGGTTAAAATTAAAGATACCAAGAAATTATATTACTGGATTAATCCTTTATCCAAGTGTAAGCAAATAAAGTTTGCACCTGAAGTAATTTCAGGACTGGGCAACTCGTATATAGAAGATAATAATCTCACATCACTTGCCTTAGTATCCCATAACAAAGCACATATATTTATGGACATGTATAATGCTATGCATCAGTGGCGCACCCAGGAAGGGGGCCAAGGGGCCCTGCCCCTCCAAAGAAAAGTTAAAAAACACTAGAAAATTTTCCAAAATACTTTTCCTAATTAAAATTCATTTTTTATTTATGTTGTGTCATGTCGTCTATTTCTATACTGCTTATGAATTAGGGTCACATAAGGTGAGAGAACCCTATAGCAGTGTTTCTCAACCTATGGTCCGCGACGATGGGACAGGGGGTCCACAGGCTTAAGTTAACCAAATAAATCTATATATTTTAATTATCCAAACAAAACAAATTAAAATTGAATAAGTAAGTAAAAATTATTAAAATAAAACGAATACTTAAAAACAAATAGCTGCAAAATGTTCATGGAATGAGCATTCTGCCACTATTTTAATTTGTAGCGCAGAATGACGAATAAAAGAGGGGTGAAGTGAAAAACAATGTGGTTTTATTGTTTCCACCTTCCCTTTCTGTTTTGTCAGATTTGAAGTGAACATATGTTGTCCACATGACCACATTTCAACCAATTGCTTGTTGTTTATTGATTTTTATTGTTGAAGGTTTTCCTCCTTCAACCACTGCTCAATATATCTTCAGAAGTGTTAAGTAATACTTAGACAAAATGTCTTGTGAGTTCATGCAGTATTTATATATTTTTCGGAAATCGCGCGAAAAGCAAACTGACAATTGAGTTGAAATGCTAACTCTCTTCAACCGAATTCCAATAATATGTGAAACTGCCATAACAGCATTCACTATATATATATATATATCTTTGTTTTAACACGTTTACGAATTTTAACACTTTCGGTTGAATTTTATTGCCGAATGAACTCACACAATCTAATTAATAACAATAATTTTTAGTTAAATACTGTGTTTGTCGGTGCAACATATGGTTTTGCTTGAGTCTATATATACAGCATAGTTTCTGTATGAGGGGACATGTGATTTATTAATTAGTGTCGTTTTTATCCCAGTTGTGTCTAATTGCACTATTTGTTGAGAAATATATTACAGACTGGTTATACCTTATTCACTGACATAATAAAAGTAATTGTTTTTCTTGCCTCTGCAATATAGTGGCTGTTGGGGGAGGGCGTGTTGTTTACCGCGGGACTAAGTTACTATCGCCCTGCTCTGAACGTGTTTCATCTTTTTTCATTTGCGAGGTATATGCGAAACTTTTTAATTTCTTTTTTTCAAAAAGTAAAATCGGGGGGGGGGGAGTTATATGCGAGTAAGAGTACGGTATTTCAATTATGGATAAGTACATTGGTACCTTCTTTAAACGAAAAAATATCTCGGATGACAGTGATAATACAAAACGAGTTTGTAATGACAGTTTGTGTGTAGATTCTGAAGAGAAAGAGGCCTGTAACGAAGCCACAGAAACACAGAATTCCCATCAGTTGCAATGCGTTAATATTAATACGTTGAACGAAAGGAAAGATTTGCTGGACACTCGACCAGTGGATCTCATTCAAAGGTAAATACAACTGGTTATTTTGTAGGAATATTTTTCTGTTTTGTGACTTTTCTCCCTTTACGGTAATTATGCCTACATTATTGGGCTATTATTCAACAATTGTTTACAGGTTTGAATGTGTATAAAGTCAATATCAACAGTAGCCTGATTACGAACGCGTGATGAAAGGGACGAGGAGGTTTGGAGCTTCCCCGGATAGTATTCAAAAGGTAAATACAATTGGTTATTTTGTATAGGGCCCCGAAACTTATTAGATTAGAATTTAACCACTGGGAAAGGGTTTGTGTCCACCTCAAAACTCTGAAACAGAATTTGGAAACATTTTCCGAATAACTTTTTATAAGAAATTTCTGTGATTTCGCGATCCATTTCAGGCTTGCAGTCACGAGAACGGTCTTTTGTTATCGAAAAAAGAGCAGCTAATTGAGCTTTCAAGTGACAGTGGGCTAAAAATGCAATTCCGTGATCGTGGTTTGGCTCGATTCTGGATCTCGCCTTCAGTGAGAAGTGAATTTCCCGAATTATTTGAATAAGTCGAAAATAGTCATGCAGTTTTCTACAACCTATCTTTGCGAGATACGATTTTCATCGCTCCTTCAAATGAAAACAAAATAAATTCGTCTTAGTGTGTGTGCCGATCTTCGACTGAAGTTCACCATTGAGCCAGATATCCAGCAACTCTGCAAGGTCGAGAAGCTCATCCAACTCATTAAAAGTAAATAGTAACGTAATTATATCGTTTTATTTATTTGTTTAATGAAAATTAAAACAAAGTTTTAATTTTTATCCACAAAATTTAATTTTTTATCTATATATCCGGCCTGATTGGCCGACTCTCCAGCCAAAAGGCTGTAAGTTCGAATCCCGTCGTGGGCATGGATGTTTGTGATTGTCTGCGAAAATACTAGTGGCAGTGGTCGGCGGTAGATAGCGTTGGTGTAGATCAGTGGTTCTCAAACTTTTTAAAGTCGGGGCGCATTTAAAATCCTACAAATAATTGTAGGCGCACTATATACAAATTTCTGAGAAATATGTTATAATAATTAAGTCAAATATTACAGGAAAAAAAATAATGCGATAAAAAAAATAAAATGAAACATACCTTAAGTTTATTCATTCTTGTGTTTATGAGAAACGTGGGCCTGATGTGTCCTAGCGATTGATTCAATGTTTGGGCATATATTTGAAAGGCAAACTCTCATTTCCTCGTCAATACATTGAAGAGTTCCTCTCATTTTACACTTAATTGTGGTGAGGGTAGAAAATCCTAATTCACATAAATATGATGTTTAAAATTGTAGTAAAATGTTCAAAGCTTTTTTAGATATTGACACATATTCTTCTTTTATAGAAATCCAAAAGGTTTCAAGAGACAATTCCTTATGTTTAATCATCAATCCACGATCAGTGGATATAGCTGCCAGTTCTTCTTCTTCTGTTAATGTTAAACCAAAACCACTTGAAGTTTCCATAAATGGGTTTCTAATCCAATCGTATTGTTCAGTGTTAATTGATGGAAAATAAGAACTCAATTTTTCTTCTAAACTTGTTAAATGTTCAACTATTATTGGAAGTGTTTCATCTGTGCAAGTGTTACTTACCAATGGAAACATTTCCAAATTATCTTCAACAGCTTTTCTTTTCCAAATCTGTAGTTTTCTCTGAAACGCTTTCATTTTGTCAGTGGATGTGAGAATATTTTCTTCTTTCCCTTGCATGCTAGTATTCAAAATATTGAGCTGCTGAAATATATGAGCCAAATACTGTAACCTGGCAATCCAAAATTCGCACCGAAGGAGGTTACAAAAATGTAATTGTTTCATCTCTTCAAAAAACGCAAGAAGTTCTTGTCGCAGCTCGTGTACACGGGTATGTACTTCCCCCTTGACAGCCACCTCACCTCAGTGTGTAAAAGCAGCCGTCTGTGTTGTGAATCCATATCGATACAAAGCTTTTCGAATAAACGCGATTTGACAGGTCTTCTTTTAATAAAGTTTACCATCTGAACAACTTGATCTAAAACTTCTGTTAATTTTTCTCCCAATGTTTTTGCCATTAAGACCTCCCTATGAAGAAAGCAGTGAGTTACGATAACATTCTCATTTTGTTTTTTTACAAAAGATGTAAGGCCCTTAACACAGCCTACCGTGGAAGGGGCTCCATCTGTACAAATGCCTACACACGACTTCCATGTTAACTGCCATTTATCAAGATAGTTATTCAAAATGTTAAAAACATCCTCACCTTTTGTAGACACACTTTTCTTTGCAAAAAAGAAACTGATTTACTATTTGATCTTCATTAATAAAACGGACGAATGCTAAGAGTTGCGCCTTGTTGGCAATGTCTGTTGACTGGTCAACTTGCAATGCAAACTTTGAATACTGAAGTTTATTACTGCATACATTTTTCTCGATATCAGAAGACATTTCTATAATGCCTGTGAACTGTATCGTTGGACAGAGGAATCTTGCTTATTTTCATTACTGTTTCATTTCCTAGCATTGTCATGACCATTTTTTTGCATGCAGGCAAAATAAGTGACTCACATAAAGCCTGAACTTTCATATTTTTTTCTATCAGTTCTGAGACTTGATAAGAAGCGATTTGAGCTTTATCAGAAACAGCCATCATACTTTTAAAAGAATTTGCCGCTTTTGTTTGCTGTTCAGACAATCTCTTGAAAAAACTTACAGATTTATCTTGTAAATTAGAGTGCATAGTTATAAAATGTTTACTCAATTTGCTAGGAAGCAATGATTCATTTGCCATTTTTCATCCACATATTAAACATAGCGGCAAAGGATAATCTTCACTTTCGGTCCAAGTGAAACCAAAGCTTAAATAACTTTCATTATATTTGCGAGTAGGCCGCGATTTTGCTTTCTTACTTGCACTTAACTTTTGCTCACTTCCAGAATCTGATTCTTCAATATCACGCTTCTTTTTGAGAAATCTATCCATTTCATTTGGGTATATTTATCTGAAAATAAGTAATATACACATAACATCCACTTCCAACACTTTTAAAATAAGTAATATACACAACAAGAATAAACCACATTCTTGTTCTCTTTGCAAGAAAAACCGCTGTTAATTAACATAATAATGATGTGTCGACAAAAAGAGCAGTATATCCGTAATGAAAATGTATAATAGAGTAACTATATTTATTTTTATATCTGGACACACATTTCTCTGGAATACCACAGGGCGCACCCGAAAATCTTCTAGGGCGCACCCTTTGAGAACCACTGGTGTAGATGATGATGATGATTGTAGTTGTGGTTGGTGAAGACGGAGAGTTGTAGAATAGGTGCCCTTCCTCGATATGTCTTTGGACTACCTAGAGATGCTATGTAATAATAATATCGACAAGCTTTATATGTTTATTGCGCTTCACATAGTTTGAATTTGGCACTTGGAAATGCTATCTGTGACAAATAAGAAATTGCATTGGAATAATTGAAAAGGTACAAAATTTCTTCAATACCCCTAAAAATAGGACGTCCTTGTTGTTTATAATATTATAATATTAATATCTTTTAAGATTTATAATATCTTTATTTAGCTTGCAAAAAATATTTGCGTGCATCTTACCATTGTCTAAAATAATGCAAAAAATCTGTTAATTGCCCTGAGTTTTGTTGATGTTGTGGCTCAATTAAATACCGTTCGTGAATCACAAGCTTCTTCATTTAAAGATATTTACGATGAAGCATGTATAAAAGCCAATAATTTTAATATTGACATTAAAAAGCCAAGGACTTCATCAAAACAAACATTAAAGTCCAATGTTCCAGCCGATTCTGTAGAAGAGTATTTCAGGAGAACGATTTCATTCCATTTATTGACCAAATATTGACTCAACTTCATGAACGTTTCACTCGGCACTGCAACATTTTGAAATATATATTTTTCTCTTCTACCAAATGGAAAAGATGCTCCAACAGCAATGGAAGATTTTCGTCAATTGTGTGAATTTTATGCCGGTGATTTGCTTTATACAAATCCAGCAATTTTGATCGCCGAATTCAAGTTGTGGTATAAGAAATTTGAAAGAAAAACCGTTTGCAATAGCTCCATGCAAAAATGCCGTTGATGCAGTTTCAAAGTGTGACAAAATGATATATCCTAACATCTATAACTTATTAAAAGTATTTGCAACGCTTCCAGTAACAACATGCGTCAGTGAATGGTCATTTTCTAACTTACGCCTTTTAAAAACCTATTTAAGATCTACCATGACACAATCACGATTGAACGGACTTGCTATATATACACACAGAGAGATTAATGTAACCACGATTGAAATAATTCAAGAGCTTTGTATAAAGAAAAGAAAACTGGATTTTATTCTTTAAAGACATTTTTATAATTACCTAATGAATTTTATTGAATGAATGAAATTTAACAAATTTTAGTTGAATGGATACAAATATTTTTAATGCAAATTCATTGTATTAAAAATATTTTTATCCATTCAACTCACCCCCCCCCCAGATTAAATCCTGTGTGCGCCACTGCTGCGTATTATGGCAACACTTAGATAAAGGATTAAACCAAGAATATAATTTCTTGGTATCTTTAATTTATAGTATAATCAAGTGGAAAATCTTCCATCTATCTCTAATCCAGGGTATTAAAATTAATAGTAAGGTGTGCCACCTTTTGACTACTTGTATATTGAAATATGACTTCTGCATTACTTCAACCTTGGTATCACTGGTTGGGAATCAATCGACCGTGAGATGCGGTGATTGATTCATTAATGCCCTTGGGGGTGATGGATAGCAACGCAAAGCTGTACCAATGAAGTTTAACTGAGGTTCGGCTGTTGCTCTTGCCCACTTGGGCGATGAGTTTTTGAGTTCGCTCTCTTAAGGTTTTTGCCTTAAGGGAGCACTTTGAGTCTCCGGGGAAGGTGTTCTCCGGCACGGCCCGCTGAGGGGCTTTGTCGGTGAATTATTTTCCTCGGAATTTGAGCGGTTCTGCTCAGTGGTCGGGGAGCCCGTCACTGAGTGGAACCAACGCTGAGATTAGGACGGTCTTTCGCCCACTATGGAGTGGCCTAGAGATCGTCCGTATTTTTGAGATTTCACCTTTACTTACATAGTCGGTGATTGATTCATTAATGCCTTTGGGAGTAACGGATGGCAACAATGCAATGCTGTACCAATGAAGTTTAACTGAGGTTCGGCTGTTGCTCTTACCCACTTGGGCGATGAGTTTTTGAGTTCGCTCTCTTAAGGTTTTTGCCTTAAGGGAGCACTTTGAGTCTCCGGGAAGGTGTTCTCCGGTACGGCCCGCTGAGGGGCTTTGTCGGTGAATTATTTTCCTCGGAATTTGAGCGGTTCCGCTCGGTAATCGAGTTTCACTGAGTAGAACCAACGAGGAGATTTGGACGGTCTTTCGCCCACGAATGAGTGGCCTAGAGATCGTCCGATATTTTTGAGATTGAACCTTTACTTACACAGTCGATTGGTTCATTAATGCCCTTGGGGGTAACGGATGGCAACAATGCAATGCTGTACCAATGAAGTTTAACTGAGGTTCGGCTGTTGCTGTTACCCCCTTGGGCGATGAGTTTTTGAGTTCGCTCTCTTAAGGTTTTTGCCTTAAAGGAGCACTTTGAGTCTCCGGAGAGAGTGTTCTCCGGCACGGCCCGCTGAGGGGCTTTGTCGGTGAATTATTTTCCTCGGAATTTGAGCGGTTCTGCTCAGTGGTCGGGGAGCCCGTCACTGAGTGGAACCAACGCTAAGATTAGGACGGTCTTTCGCCCACTATGGAGTGGCCTAGAGATCGTCCGTATTTTTGAGATTTCACCTTTACTTACATAGTCGGTGATTGATTTTATATGAGATGCCCATATAGGGTAACGGATGGCAATGCTGAACCAATGAAGTTTAACTGAGGTTCGGCTGTTGCTGTTATCCTGGGTTAATGAGTTCGCTCTCTTAGGTTTTCTCCTAAGAGAGCACTTTGAGTCTCCGGGGTAAGTGTTCTCCGGCACGGCCCGCTGAGGGGTACTTGCCGGTGAATTATTTTCCTCGGAATATGAGCGGTTCTGCTCAGTGGTCGGGGAGCCCGTCACTGAGTGGAACCAACGCTGAGATTAGGACGGTCTTTCGCCCACTATGGAGTGGCCTAGAGATCGTCCGTATTTTTGAGATTTCACCTTTACTTACATAGTCGGTTCATTAATGCCCTTGGGGGTAACGGATGGCAACAATGCAATGCTGTACCAATGAAGTTTAACTGAGGTTCGGCTGTTGCTGTTACCCCCTTGGGCGATGAGTTTTTGAGTTCGCTCTCTTAAGGTTTTTGCCTTAAAGGAGCACTTTGAGTCTCCGGGGAAAGTGTTCTCCGGCACTGCCCGCTGAGGGGCTTTGTCGGTGAATTATTTTCCTCGGAATTTGAGCGGTTCTGCTCAGTGGTCAGGGAGCCCGTCACTGAGTGAAACCAACGCTGAGATTAGGACGGTCTTTCGCCCACTATGGAGTGGCCTAGAGATCGTCCGTATTTTTGAGATTTCACCTTTACTTTCACCTTACATAGTCGGTGATTGATTCATTCAATCCAATACCCTTGGAGTGTAATGGATGGCAATGCTGTAGCCAATGAAGTTCTAGCTGAGGCTCGGCTATTGTTGTTAACCTCCTGCCATGATCAGAGCTTTAATAATAGCTCAATAACACCTTATCCCTACACTGTCCTCTACAGATAACGGGGAAGATGAAAAGCATTATTGCTTCGCCCCTTTAAGCCAGTCCTTATAAGGACTTGCTATCACTTCTGGGTATGGCTCCCACTGAGACCTAAATAAAGGTCGAAAAGCAGTCTGGGAAGTGACCCTTTCCATAATGCATACTGTTATACACCATGTCCATAAGAATATGTGCTCTGCATTATGGGATACTAAGGCAAGTGATGGGAAGTTATTAGCTTCTATATACAAGTTGCCCAGTCCTGAAATTACTTCAGGTGCAAACTTTATTTGCTTACACTTGGATAAAGGATTAAACCAAGAATATAATTTCTCGGCGTCTTCAATTTATAGTATAACCAATTGGAAAAAACTTCCAATAGTGCAAGTAAATTAGCCTGCAACACCTCTCAGTATTTCATTCACCATCACTAAATTTAATAATTTTAATCTTACACCGTCTGTCCAAAAAGGAACCGAACTTTTCGAAAATAGAAGAAACTAGTGGCGCCACCTGTTGTATCTTTTTGTTGTCGAAACGGCAACCTATATTATTGTTGTGTCAACTGTTTATGACATTTGTTTCATTAGAAGCCAAGTTATAGTGCAAAGAGTGACAGTGTGTTTTGACGAACGATCGGAAAACGAGTTTCAAACAGAGAGCTGCGATTGACTTTTGTGTTAAACTTGGTAAGTTTTACCGAAACGCATCAAATGCTTCAAAAAACATACGGTGATAAATGCTTATGCAGTACTCAAGTTTACGAGTGGTTTAAGCGATTTCAAAGTGGAAGTGAGAGTTGAGGACGACGAAAAGACGGGCCGTCCAAAAACTGGACTGAGTGAAGTTAACATCCAAAAAGTGTGTGATTTCATCAAAGAAAACTCGAAATCATCCGTTAGATTGATTGAAGATGAATTGGGAATTCCAAAATCGATTGTGCACAACATTTTGACCGAGAGTTTACCTTCGTAAATTGAATTCGCGATTTGTTCCCCACAAGTTGATCGACGACCAAAATATTTATCGAATTGAACACTGCAAGAACCTCATTAAAACCGATCGTAAGGACTCAAACTTCCTTCAAACGATCGATACTGGTGAAACGTGGTGTTTTGAGTATGAGCCCGAAAAAGCGCCAGTGCTCAGTGGAGACCATCAGAAGAGGGGCATCCGAAAAAAAAGTCGCTTGGAGAAGTCAGACGTAAAGACAATGCTGATTTGTTTCTACCATTCCAAGGGATTATCCACAAAGAATTCGTTCTGCCTGGCCAAAACGGTCAATGGTGAATTTTATCTCGAAGTTTTAAAGCGATTGATAGCGAGAATTCGTCGCGTACGGCATGAATGTCGTGATACAGGCAGCTGGTCACTTTTGCACGTTAATGCACCATCTCATCGTTCGAATATTGTGAGACAGTTTTTGAGCAAAAACCAAGTTTGTGTGTTGGATCACGCGCCGTATTCACCTGATTTAGCACCCTGTGACTTTTCTCTTCTGCTGACTTCATTTGCCGATGAAAGGAAATCGTTACGACACCATTGAAAATGTTCAAGCGGCAGTAACCACGACTCTCAACAGTATCCCAAAAACGGATATAAAAACTCATTTAACGAATTAATTGACCGTGCCAAACGCCGTATCGAAGCTAAGGGAGAGTACTGTATATTGATTGAAATAAATTATTTGAATAATTATAATTGGCCTGTATTTTATTTTCTATCAAAATTTCGGTTTCTTTTTGGATAGAGGGTGTAGTATCTAATGTCAGAAGTTTACACATCTTCTTTACATTTTGTCTGCCATTATTAACAACAATAAAATCAAATAATATTTATAACGTCTATAATTCTCAATGAAACACTAAAACACAGAGTGTAGTGAGCAATGACATCAGTAAACAAGCAGTTCATGAAAAGTGTGCATCAGTTGATTCACCCTGTCATGCTGCTAAAACCATCATATGAGCAAATGCCACATCGTATATAAATGAGATTAGATCGTGCCCTGAGGCAAACAATTAAATATCGCCCCTGAGGGATTATAAGACAAAAATATTATATAATAATATTAATTAATAAGAGCTCTTATTAAATCTTTAGAGTTTAAGGTTAATATCGCACAATAAAACTGTTTATAAGCTCTTCTAAATTTAAATTATAAGCTATGTCCGCCTGTATTGGCTCTGTATAGTTGGTAGACCAACCAATCTTTCTTGGGACATTGCTGTTCGCAAATTATTTTTAATCAGTTTAAGCTTGAAAAAACTTCTTTTCGCACGTACTACACTAACAGGAATTGGCTAACAATTATATAATAGCGTAGCAAGAGAACGAGCGCCCTTATTAAGCCATGCCATGAGAAATTGAAAGCATCATATGAGTGGATCGTCATAAAGCAAAGTGTCATAAGGAGAGATATTATTACATTTCTTTTGCCAGTTACTAAAGGATTTATACTTATTTTGCATTCTATCTGTTGCAGGTGGTCAGTGTTCAGAATCTGTTTTGTATCAGAAATGTGAGGTTTTTGGTTCCATATTTATTGGGACATTTGCCAGTCAACCAAATTTGTAAGTAAATTGCTAAAATGTAACCTCACCTTAATAAACTCATACTGACCCTTAGAAAATCATTCTGCTGTGTAACTCAATCTGGGATCCTGGCCCTTGCTGATTTCTCAAATTTAAAAAAAATTTTTTTTTTTTTTTTTTTTTTAATTTGAGAAATCAGCAAGGGCCAGGATCCCAGATTGAGTTACACAGCAGAATGATTTTCTAAGGGTCAGTATGAGTTTATTAAGGATAATACTTTAAACATCAACATCAGATTCAGAGACCAACCTGAATTTGAATTTGAAGCCTCAGTCTTCTAATCCTTTTTGATGAGTGGAACAATTTTACCCTTCTACTATTTTCGGAGTGTTGTACTGCAAGGCTCTTGGGAAGCAATGCCTATTAATTGCTTGGTACATTCCAGTAAAACATTTAATGGTATGTCAGAAAGTTATATAATGAAGCTGGTGAGGATTAGGTTGAATTAATTTGAAATATGGCCAAAGCTATGCAGAATCCAACATATTATGTCTATTAATTGTGTGTACTCAGGGCCGGCCATCTCAGGGGTACAATGCACCCGAGCCCCACGATCGAGTGGGCACAGTCGGTACACATTTGCGGAAACGTATTTTTATTTTTTTTATTTTCTTCTTCTAATTTTGCTTATAACTAATGGGATTTCATCGACAGGATTTTAGGGCCCGGGAAATAATAATATCTCTGTTTCTCTATTATTTTTGCTTAACCCTTTCGATGCGTTTATACAGTGTATAAAAATTAACAAACTGGTTAATTTACTCAAAAGCTAAAGCTCAAGACTCAGTATTTTGCTTTTGTTGTGTATTATTTTCCAAAAGAAGTGGAAAAGATCAATCAACACGATTTATATATGGTTTTAATAAAAGGAAAAAACTGTCATCTGTAATTCGAGATCATGAGCTTTCTGTTGGTCACGTTAATTCTTTTATTGCTTGGTAAGAATTATTAAAAAGCCTACTCCCGTATATACGGGAATAAAAAGGCGTTAGCTGATTTTTTAAAAAAATGAGCCTGTGTAGCTCAGTGGATGTGGCGTTTGCACACCATCGCGCTAGGCCGCACGAAGGAAGTCTTGGTTTCGAGTCTAGTCGGCGACTAGAGGAAATTTTTCTAAGCCTTTTTTCGACCGGTTCCCGAGTTAGTCGATCTCTGGCACGGGCAAGCAGGTTTTTCCTCCCGGAAACTCGGGTTTTTCGTCCTGTAAACTCAAGAAAATCGACCGTAGAACCCACATTATTTCAGACATTAAATATATTGTGTTAGGGTTAGGGGCCACGAGATGGCGGCACATTTGAGCCGTCTCTCTTCACTGCGTACCGCTTAATTAGTGATAGCTTTGGGCCATCTGTCTCTGATTGGTACCAGTGGAGATTGAACTGCCCACTCAGTCTCCAAAGTTAGATAGGGCTAAAATGGCCTCGCCTACTCCCGTATATACGGGAATAAAAAGGCGTTAGCTGATTTTTTTTTTTTTTTTTTTTAATTTGTGTTCGACTGTTGACAGAACAAATCAAATTAATATAAATAACGAAACGGAACGTCTAAAATTACTGTTCCAAAGAATTGTAGATGTAATTCTATTTTTAGCAAGTAATAATCTATCATTTCGAGGATCCCATGAAACAATAGGAACGCCGAATAATGGAAATTTTTTAAGTTTAATAGAATTATTAAGTAAATATGATCCTGTGCTAATGGATCATGTAAACATAATTAAAAATAGGGAAAAAAAAAAAGATTTGTGCATCATTTGCTCATAGATTTCAAGAGGAAATTATTGCTGCATTAGGTAATGAAGTCCTTAATAAAATTAAAGACGATATAAAAGCAGCCATATATTACAGTATCCAAATACATTGTACTCCTGATATTTCTCACAAGGAACAAACTTCAATAATTATTAGATATGTAAATTTTGTAGACAAAAAATTAATTATAAATGAGTCATTTATAGGATTTATTGAAGTAACTGATGTGACTGGTGAAGGACTAGCAAATTCGCTTTTAAAAAGAATAGGTGAGCTTGATTTAGATATGAATTGTAGAGGGCAAGCATACGATAACGGTAGCAATATGAAGGTAACATATATAAAGGCGTACAATCTAGAATAATCAGTTTAAACCTCATGCGATTTATGTACCTTGCTTATCACATTCTTTTAATTTGATAATTTGTGATGCTGCTTCCAGTAGTATATATTGTAAACATTTTTCGGAATATTGCAACGTTTATACTGCGTATTTTCTGCATCTACAAAAAAGGTAGGAAATTATACAAAAGCATTTAAATGTTAAAGATACCAAGCTATTTTAAATATAAACCTGGTTTTTTTACTCTGCAAGTCTAGCTGACCCTGCACATAGTGCAAGGCAAGGCAAGGCAACTCGCGGTAAAGGTAGAATAAGCTCTGATCACTACTCTTAATATTTACCCTTAATGCAAAGCACATCTCCTGGAGGAGGTGTATGGTGCTATGTATTAAAGGCAAGGGGCCACTACCCTGACCGGTTTCGACCTTCATTGAGGTCTCGTCAGTGGGAGCCAGGCTAGAAATACCAAGATTTTAGTAATACAGAGCTTATACGTATTTTACCAGAACAAGTTACCATAAGGTGCTTTCACCTTATTAAATAAAAATCTCAGGATGAGAGATAGATGTAGAAAGTTTTTTACCTTGGGTATAGTATATGTTATAGATACCAAGCTATTTTAAATATAAACCTGTTTTTTTCTGTATTACCTAAAACTCTGTATTTCTTAGCCTGGCTCCTACTGACGAGACCTCAATAAAGGTAGAAACCGGTCAGGGTAGTGGCCTCTTGCCTTTAATACATAGCATCATACACCTCATCCAGGAGATGTGCTTTGCATTAAGGGTAAATATTAAGAATAGTGATCAGAGCTTATTCTACCTATAGCACGAGTTGCCTTGACTTGCACTATGTGCAGGGTCAGCTAGACTTGCAACACTTGCAGGCGCAAACTTGACTGACTTGTCTGTTTGCTTTCTTGGGAAATGGAGTAAAAAAACCAGATTTATATTTAAAATAGCTTGGTATCTTTAACATATACTATACCCAAGGTAAACAAACTGTTGAAAGTATTTAAATATTACGCTTAAACCATTATGTGATACTCGTCTGTGATGGGAAGCCAAAATAGACGCAGTCAAAGCAGTGTATACACAGTTTGAACAAACTTATAATGCTTTAGAAGAATTTATTGGTGCAATTAACGATAACACAGCAGTATCTGAAGCTAAAAGTCTGCTAGATTCATTACAAGAAATGCCATTTATTTTAAGCTTATCGGTGTAGTTAACAATATTGTCAAAAATTAATAGTATCAACAAACTATTTCAAGCAAATACAATTATTTTTGACTCTGCTTTTAATTTAGTGAATAAAATTAAAAATGAAATAAAAAATTTAACACATTTTTAGAGGACGCAAAAATGATAGCACGAAACTTGAATATTTCCGAATACTTCCCTGAAAAAAGAATTCGAAAAAGAAAAAGATTATTTTCCTTCTGAACTAGCAGAAGATGAAGTTTTACTAAACCCGGTAGATGTCACTTTTTCAACGTTGTGATTAATACTATTATTGTACAAATAGATGAGATTTAAAAATATACCCTATGTTATTTCTTATTTTAAATTAATCACTGATATAAAAACATTAGAAAAAAATGAACTAGAAAACCGCTCAAGGGATTTTGTAAAACATTACAGTAAAGATATAAATGAAGACTTAATCCAGGAAATTGATTTGTTACGAGAATTGATCTTGGACCAAAAAAATGTGAATAACACGCAAGACGTATTGCAATATATATTAGATAATAGTTATAATAAACTATTTCCAAATGTGCTAACTGTATTGAAAATTTTCTTTACGTTACCAGTTACTATAACAAGTGCAGAGCGTTCTTTTATCAAATTAAAATTGATAAAGAATTATCTTCGGTCAAGTATGTGCGAAGAACACTTAAATGCACTTGCTATATTAAGCATCGAAAAGGAAATTGCCAAAAATTGTAATTTTTCGGAAATGATTAATGACATAAGCAAAAAAAAAAAAAAAAAAAAAAAAAAAAAAAAAAAAAAAAAAAAAAAATCGCATATTTAAATAAATACATATTAAGCAATATACGTGTTAATAAAACTAGGCCCCTAAATAGTAAACCTATTTATTTTTTTATGTGCTTAAATTAATTTCATTACTTTAAATAATAATGAATTGTAAATAGTTTTCGTGCGCTAGTTGGTGAGCCTGGTTACTTTTGTTTGTGTTAAATATTTATTTAATACTTTTGTTTTGTGTTCAGTAAACGTTATGCTAACCCACGGTTTCTCAAACTTTTTCTACGACGGAACACCTTGGTCATTTTGTAATGTATTAATTAATAATTAAACATCGATTAAAGTTTCATTTAATTGATTAATTTAATTAAAATCATAAACCGTCATTAAATTAATTTGTGCTGTTTTCATTGACATATCCTATTCTGATCACCAAATATATTTATAATATTATTATAAGTACTTACGAGTGAATGCACTTTTCTCCTGTGTGCTGGTAGTTTTCCCCTCTTTTTGTACATCCTGGAGATCTTTGTAAGCTTGAGGTAGATGACTCACTATCTGTTCCGTCACAAACACCTTCAATAAGAGATTTCTTAATACCAAAATTAAACAAAGTGCCTTGTCTCTTATTCATATTAGAATTTAAATCTGTATTCCTATTACTTTAAAAAAAATCACGGTACTCCAGTTTCAGAACAAGCACTTACACACTGCAATACGAACTTGCGAAGAAAGTATTCAGTATTATTAGATTTGAGAATCGGATACAGACTATCTTGATCTTCAATTTCAGTGGAAAAATTTTCTTTATACTTCTTTGCTGATTGGTCACTGACATTTGCAACATAGATGTTATTTCGTTCAGTTTTGAGAACATGCGGCCCATTGTTGTAATCGGCTTGCAGGCAATTTTTATGATCGGTCATAAACGGCGGTATTCTCTTTCCCGATTGTTGAAAGATTTCAATGTGTGAAAATTAACGATAATTCATGAATATTTCCATGTTTAAAAATATGGCGCTTGATTACTGACATTTGCTACACAGAAGTCATTTCCTTCAGTTTTGTGAACAGAGGATATGCCACCATTGTTATAATCCGCTTGCAGGCAATTTTTATATTTCGATGTGTGAAAATTAACGATAATTCATGAATATTTCCATGTTTAAAAATAGGGCGCTTGGTTATTGACATTTGCTACACAGAAGTCATTTCCTGTGTAGCTCAGTGGATGTGGCGTTTGCACACCACCGCACTTGGCCGCACGAAGGAAGACTTCGTTTCGAGTCTAGTCGGCGACTAGAGGAAATTTTTCTAAGCCTTTCTTCGACCAGTTCCCGAGTTAGTCGATCTCTGGCACGGGCAAGCAGGTTTTCCCTCCCGGAAACTCGGGTTTTTCGTCCTGTAAACTCAAGAAAATCGACCGTAGAACCCACATTATTTCAGACATTAAATATATTGTGTTAGGGTTAGGGACCACGAGATGGCGGCACATTTGAGCCGTCTCTCTTCACTGCGTACTGTTTAATTAGTGATAGCTTTGGGCCATCTGTCTCTGATTGGGTACCAGTGGAGATTGAACTGCCCACTCAGTCTCCAAAAGTTAGATAGGGCTAAATGGCCTCACCTACTCTCGTATGCGGGAATAAAAAGGCGTTAGCTGAAGTCATTTCCTTCAGTTTTGTGAACAGAGGATATGCCACCATTGTTATAATCTGCTTGCAGGCAATTTTTATGACCAGTCATAAACGGTATTATATTTCCATGTTTAAAAATATGGCGCTTGGTTACTGACATTTGCTACACAGAAGTCATTTCCTTCAGTTTTGTGAACAGAGGATATGCCACCATTGTTATAATCAGGTTGCAGGCAATTTTTATGACCGGTCATAAACGGTATTCCCTTTCCCAAATGTTGAAAGGTTTTTATGTGTGAACATTAGCATTACACAGATGTTATTAGGCGTTCTGGGTCTGAGCTTTTCGACATATTCACGAATATTATTCTCTTCAGAATATTTCTACTATAAAATATTTATTCATGAAAAATGCTTAGAAAACTAAAATGACAAATTTCAGAACTTCTCGCAGAACACAGTTTGAGAAACCCTGTGCTAACCTGTTATATTTCGAATGTTTTTTTTTGTTTTCCTGTGCCAAAATCATTTGCAGCTAAGAGGTTTTACAATGCGTTTATTTCGAATCCTTTAATTTTTACCTTTGAAAAATATTTTAGGACCCCAAAAGGATTCTTGCACCCGGGCCTCTTTATAGAGAATGTCGACCCTGTGTTGCAGGTTGCAGGCAATTTTTATGACCCCAAAAGGTTTTATGGGGGGGGGGGGGAATAGCTGTTTTTTCCATATAGTTAGTGAGAGATTTTACTGCATTAATAAGGAAAAGATTATCTATGAGTGGAGGAAAAAATAATAAGTGAACAGAGGAAACGAAGAATAGATATTTACATGAAAAGTGGTAGAAGAGGGAAATGCATTGTGAATGTGATGAGTGCGAAAGAGTTTAAGGTTAATACGATAGATATATTCCTGATTAAGTAAGACCTCTGCTATGAATGTGCTTACCACATGAATAGCTGTTAATAATAATAAAATACTTTTGCTATTATAATAATTAATACTATCATAGTACATTGGTTCTGTAATTAACAAGGATCACTTAACTTTTTTTAAAAAAACTCTATCACATAACAGTATGTATGTCGCAGAATGGTGGTTAATGGAGCAAGCAATATCCACTGACATATATACAAAATTTATTCCAAAGGAACACCTCACATTTTTTTAAATGTTGCACACTCAATCTGATAAATTAGTACAAAGTTAACTATACTACTACAACAACTAATAATAATAATTGGTGTAGTAAAATTATTATTTACTTTTATAGACACAATATTTGTGGAGACACAAATATTGTGTCTCCACAATATTTGTGATAATTATTAATCATAAATTTTTCACTGATGTATAGTTAATGCCTATATTTTCCAAATAATATTTTGTTATTCAAACTTAAATGGATAATCAGATTTATTCTTTTGAGTATAAAGTATTATTTTACATCAAAATAGTTTTTGTGACTGCATAAATAGATAAATGATATTTATTTGGTGGTAGCAAGAAGCTCTCCCAAAAGCAACATATTCATTATATAATGAAAGTAAGTTTAAATTGCATAAGAGAGTTCTCTTCAAATGGATATTTGCTTACTTTTTATTATTCTGGCAAAATTTAATATTTCCTGTTTCATATATTGTGAAAATATCATCTTATTAACCAAAATTACTCATAATTATTCAAAATTCTATAAACTGATGCTATACAGGAGGAAAAAAAAACACAATTCAGTTAACATGAGATTACTACAAGTCACCATGTTCCTTTTTTCCATTTTGAATTAAAAATAAATAAACAGCTTGTTAAGAAAGATAAAAAATATTCAAATTTTATAATCAGCTTTTAAAATGAATTGTAGATACATATGAAATTCTTTGGCAAATATTTCATTAGAAATTCTTTTGACATTTTTCCAGACCGAAGTTTAAAATGTTTAGATGTTTAGAATGTCAAATTTTTAGAATTAAGTTTTTTTTTTGGCTAGCTTTTTCATACAGTGCAGGATTAATCTTTACACTGTGTTTTAAGCAAGTGATTGAACCAAGAAGATTGGCTCTTCACAGAAAAACAGAATTTTTCATGGAGGCTGGAGAAACCCCCCTTAGCAAGAGGACTGTATCAGCCTGACATCTATTCCATCGTCAGCTAGGTTCTTCTTTAGTGGATATTAAGCATATCTTTCACTGGCAGAATATAGGCTCTAAACGGTCTAAATATTAAACAATTAGGATTTTAAGGAATAAAAATAAATAAATAAATAAAAATAAAAAATAAAAAATTTTAAATTAAAGCTTTGTTTTAAATACCATAAATAGAGTTTTGCTTGGCTGGATGAAACTCATGACATTTTTAAAGTTAAAGATAAATGGATATTTACACTTCTGAAAATCTCAATTTTTTTGTGAATGTTTTAATTTTTTATTATGAAACTTAAGCCTATCTAGTGACAGAAAGTTAGCAAGGAGAGAAACTTTTGTTTTAGAAATGTCAAGACAAAAATTTTACACTAAACTAGTATTGGACTAAACTTGAGTTGTCTAACATAGTATGTGTGTGAGTGTGTGGTAAATTACCTATGTTCAATATATATATATAAACTCAAGTGGTAGCAATCTTATTGAGAGAGAGCGATCTCAAACAATGATTTGTTTCATTACATTATAATAGTAATGGATAAAGAGAAAATTCCCATATATTAATAAAGGCATCTTAAATCCTTCACCTGCCTAATAATGCTATAACAAAATTTTGAAATACAACAAAATTATTCAGTTTTAATTTTGCAGTATGATAGTGGAGAGGTAAAGAAAAATTTAAAGGCTGCCATATACAAAGATGCAAATGACTATTCAAGATTGTGACAAATAATTGCATAAAACAGTATATTCTGTATTATTATTATTATTATTATTCAGGCCTCCATGGAGTCAAAAGACTCATCGTGGGAGGTCCTTCCTAAGAAACACAAAGTCTATCAAGACTCATTGAGGGGAGGTCCCCCCCCTAAGAAACACAAAGTCTATCATACCACTACTAGAACTCATTGACCGTTCTCGCTCTCACCACTCCATCAGGCAATGCATTCCATGGTTCAACCACCCTCCATGCAAAGAAACCACTCCTCACCCTCTTGCTCACAGTTTCCTTTCGTAACTTCCAGGGATGGCTTCTTCTTGTCATCACCCCTTCCCGCTTTTCAACCAAGTGAAAGAACTCCCCAGTGTCAACCCTGTAACCACCTCTCAACAATTTAAAATACTCAATCATATCACCTCTCCTTCTTCTATCCACCAAACTCTGCAGTCCACATTCCCACAGCCAATCCTCATAACTATCATTGTACAGTCCTGAAAACATCTTTGTTATCCGCCTTGTACCCTTTCCACAGTTAATTTATCCCCTTCAAATCCTGGGGACCAAATCTGAGAACAATAGTCCAAGTGTAGTCTGATCAGGGTCTTATACAACAGAATGATAACTGTTTTATCTCTGCAGGTCAGTGTCCTTCTCATTATTGCAGCAATCCTCTATGTTACCTTCGTCACCTTTGCAATAGTTCCCTAAATTTCAAGTTTCATTTCAATCATCAACCCCAGATCTCTTGTCTCCCCTACTTCCTCCAGTATAACTCCTCCCATAGAGTATGCAGTGTCCCATCGATATTTCCCAAACCTCAAGATCTTACATTTTGCTGCATTAAACCGATAGCCCTATTCATCTGCCCATCTATCTAGCTTATTCAAATCCTCTTGCAGGGCTGCCGCATCTGCACTATTACTAATAATCCTTCCCAGCTTTGCATCATCTGCAAACAACTGAATATCCCGTTGCAATCCACTGACAATATCATTGATATAAAGGTTAAACAATATAAGTCCCAGTACTGAGCTCTGTGGGACCCCACTTGTAACCATCTGCTTCCTTGAAACTGCCCCACCATACACAACTCTCCTGATACCTATCGGACAGCAATCCTGAATCCAGTCAACCAATCTGACATCCAGACCCATATTCTGCAACTTAAATATCAGCTTATCATGTGGCACCCTGTCAAATGCTTTCGCCAAGTCTAAGAAAATGGCAGTATATGCCTTTCCCTCATCTAATGCTCTTGTAACTTTATTATAAAAGGCTAGTATATTGCTAAAGCAAGAGCACCTCTTCACAAATCCATGTTGACTCTCACAGATAACATTACCCTCATCTGCCCGATGCTGTATACAGTCCTTTACTACTTTCTCCAAGATCTTGCTAACTACTGATGACATAGAAAGTGGCCTATAATTAGACACTTCCAGTCTGCTACTGCCTTTATGCAATGGCACTATCCTATCTTCCTTCCATTCCATGGGCACCTTTCCTGCAGCCAGACTTTCATTGAAAAGCCAGGTCAAAGGCACTGCCAGTTCCCTAGCACATTCTCTCAAAACTCGTGGTGAAATACCATCCAGTCCCACAGCTTTACTGACATCCAAAGTACTCAATATTTGAAACCCACTTTCCTCCTGTACCTCGAACCTGCCCTATCCCTCTAGCATTAAAACTGACTCCCCCAGGATGAAATACTTTAATAAAGTGTTCATTGAACAATTCTACTATGTCCTCTGCATCAGTCACTCTATTCCCATTATTATCCCACAATATCATTCTTCCACAGTCATTTCTCCTCCTACTGGTCACATATCTAAATAAATTCCCTAGGATTTTCTTTGGATCTTAGGGCTAATCTCCTCTCATATTCCAGTTTCGTCTTCCTTACCATACTAGTCACTCTTCGGGCCTGTGTCTTATACTCTTCATGCATCTTCTCTTCACCTGTCTCCTTATATCTCTTCCACAGCCTCTTTTTCACATGCAATTCCTGTTTAATATTGTTTGTCATCCACTTTACTTCAAATTGTGTCCTCTTGTTCATTCGTGGTATACAACTTACCATTGCTGCTAACAAATATTCTTTCATAATTTCCCACACACTAATGATATCTGCTTTCCAATTCCTCCCTCCATGAAACTTCCCCAAGTTGACGTCTTAGACTATTATAATCACCTGCCTTATAATTCCACATACGTTCCCGTCTCTTTGATACTCATGCATGTCTATTCATTTTCCAAGTCAAAACCATATGGTCACTCTCTCCAACTGGTGAGAGAGATGTCATCTCAGTTATTAACAACTCTTCTGATGCTATAACCAAATCCAAAACTCTTGAACCTCTTGTTCCCTCTATTACATGTTGCCTAAGACATTTGTCCCTCAAGAATTCTAGAAATTCCATTCCCTTATTGCTACATGCATCTTACTCTCCCCAGTTTATACTACTGTAGTTAAAATCTCCCATAACAATCATTCTTCTTGCACCTGCCAAACTCAACTGTCTAAACATTTCCTGGTCCACACCCTCTGTACTCCTGGGTCTGTA